>NC_072739.1:26045501-26181014 GCF_026930045.1 Uloborus diversus
ATTTCATGCGCCTGTTTTCTTCTTTGACAGCTCTAAGACGAGCCCTTTCCTCATTGTCGGCCAGTTTTTTATTCACTCCACCTAAAGTGGCCACGTCGGCCGAGCTCTCTTTAGAGTTGCAAAAAAATCCCATCATCCTCTATTTTGATTAACCAAAGTGCATTAGCATGTGCAATATTGAATAAATTGTTTAAATTACTATCAAATTCTTGTTGACGCTGCCTGAACACTTCTTGCAGTTTCTTTGCTTTTTTTTTTTTGTAAGTCTCTCCAAATTTGATACAGGTTTTTAAGTTTATTCACACAATTTGGCAACGATTTGGTAGGAATGCGTGCCTTTTCCCAAAAGATGATGCATACCCGAATAGCGAGATTTGCACTTTTACTGATGGTTGAATTTACTTTTCGAATGTTATAAAACAAAACAGACAGAACTTGTCCGTTAGAGGGAAGTTTCAAGCCCGTAATTTGGTGTTTTACGACTCCTATTAAAAATATCTCTTTTTTCAAACTTTTGCTATTCCACTGCCATGTTTCGTTCCCTATGGAAGGACTATACTGCGCTCGCTGACTCGTTTGACGGTTTGCAAATTGCCACGGATAAACCCCCCTCCCCAACATATGTTTTTCTATTTTCATTTGTTTTCTGTGCACTATTTACAGCTGTTTTGAGCTTCGCAAAGTATCGCGTCGCCAGAGTTCGCTTGCTTGCTTATGAATACACGTGCTATTTACACGTTTAGGCCTTTAGGCGCAAGTCGGCACGGGTTACCGTGCTTCAAATTGCATGAAACTTTTTTTACAATGGTTTTGGTATAAAAGGAAAAAAATAAGAGGGTATGCGTTTAAAAAAAACTAATTTCATTTTTCTGGGACACCCTAATATATATATATATATATATATATATAATATATAACATATATATATATATATATATATATATATATATAATATATAACATATATATATATATATATATATATATATATATATATATATATATATATATATATATATATATATATATATATATATATATATATATATATATATATATATATATATATATATATATATAATATATAACATATATATATATATATATATAATATATAACATATATATATATATATATATATATATATATATATATATATATATATATATATATATATATATATATAAGAAGTAACCCCCCCCCCCCCGAAAGTCGGGTCTAGTTACGCCACTGTGCATGGTTGATATAACTTTTAATGGAAAATGACAGCTGAAACATACCTTTTATGCGGAAAAAGTTGCAAAGCAATTAGTGTTTCATTTCTCGAGAAATCTTTAAAAATGTGAATTTTTGAAAGTGTCCCAATACTTTTGGTCATATAGTGTATATAAAGGGGCCAAGGAACAGGCTATTTGAAAACGGGACTGTCCCGTTCAAAACGGGACGTAATATGGTTAACTTTTTGAGATGTTATGTATCTGTTATGGTTTGGCTGCTAAATCTTTCTGTAAATTTAAAACAGAGTGTTACTATTGTTACTGATCTTGTAATATTTCTCTTAAATTTTGTCAATGACTAAACTTTGTTGTCGCTAAAATTACTGATAATGGGGGACTCCTTTACCCCATAATGAGTCCGACTCTGCATTCTGCAACCCTGGAAGAACTGTGGACTCAGAGGGAAAATGTCCAACTCCGACTTTGGAATTTTGAAGTCTCCGACGGACGCCAACTCCTTTACCTCATAATCAGTCTGACTCCGACTCTGTAGCCCTGGCAGGCTGCGGAGTCGGACTGAAAATGATCAACTCTTGTTCCGGAATTTTAAAACCATCGACTGTTTTACCTCAAAATTAGTCCAACTTAGACTCCTCAGCTTTGGAACTTAAAGAAACAGTAAATTAATTAAGTTTGAAAACAATTTGTGTGGAACACTAAATTTAACGTTGAAACTTAAATAATAACGTGAGTTTAGCGGTAAAATGTTTGAAAAAAGTACAGTTTGAAAAAACATACATGACGTTAAATAAATACCTGTGTGCATAAAAAGTAAAATTAGAATATATTCTTCGAATGTGGAGATCAGATCTGGGATTTTGTGGTCCCTTTATCTTCTTATCCAATGAGGAGAGAGAGACTTATTTGACTAATTTATATTAGTTTAAAAACTTGAAATTAATCAAAATGTGATTTAATCGCTAGAGAGTAGCCTTTGAAGAGACAAAGCATGCTTCAGTTTTAAAATTCTTAAAAATTTAAAACAGTGCTGATTTTAAGTCATGTGACTTGAATCGACGTATGAGGAGCGTTCAGAGAACACAAGGTGATCAGTGGAGGAAGGAGAGTGCTGATTGGTTCAAGGAGGCTGAAAAAAACAACGTCAAAAAGCACAAATTGCAGATTGCTGCAGATTTTGTGGATTAACTAATCTTCGTCCAATTGAACTCTTTCTTTCTCTTGTACCGTACCTGTGAGAAAGCTCTTGCTCTTTGTTTGCAACCCTGCGGCGTTGTTCTTTCATTTTGTACAGGATGTTAATTTTGTAAAATACAAATTTCTTCGCAACACATATTTTGGTTGAAGGCCCAGTGGGTTTTTCCAATTCCCACTGCAGAATGTTCTCTTCCACCATTATCCCACAGATTTCCCAAACATAAAGGCCAAGGATGTTGCCACGAGAATCAGCGAAGAAAGGAACGATTACTTTCGATTTCCTCTTCGGAGGCTCCGGCCATGCCCAATTAAGTCTCGCAGTCCTGCGTGAAACAGGACCGTTTTCCTCCCAGTCGAACCTCACGTTCTTTATCTATGCAGAAGATCTTCACTCTTTGTTGATATGTTTCGCCAGTTGTGACGCCGTAACTCTCGATGATGATGGTATGTTGAAACGCCGAAATGGATTTCGTCTTGTAATGTACCGTTTCTCTTTTGCTGAACATTGGCTTTCTTCCTTTTTGTCTTTAAAAAGAAAAAAAAAATAAATTAAGAAATTAAATGAGACAGGGAGAGTTATATAAAACCCAGCATTCGTTTGAATTTTGACGTCTTACATTAAAAGTTATGGTTTTCGCAATCAAATCACGAACTGCGAGAGGACTCGTTGGGTTTTTTGTTTCTACAAGTGGAATGGAATCGAAAGAAATTTGTACCCGCCATATTATGACTGATGATTTTCTAGAATTAGTTATACGTGGCAAATCCATAAAAAAAGAAATGGTGGTGAAAATGAGGTGATAAAAATGTTATGGACGATATCCACCACGTTATGTATTTTTATTTCGTATCAATCTTAAATGATGGGAGTTAGTAATTAATCTAATAATATTTTATTTAGATGAAGTTTTGCTGTTTAAGATGATCTATAGGTGTTTTTTCCTGAAAAAACATAATTTTACACACACAAAAAAACAACAACATTTTTTTAATTTTAAAGTCTGAGTTAAGCACTGAAAAGAATATGAATAAAATCAAACCGCAGACGATTTGTGACTATAACGACGAAAATTTCGCTCTCTAAATAAGTATTAAAAACAACCGTTGCCATGGTAAATTGAAAAATCAGAGCAACATCAATATTTGTTCAAGTGAGGATAATAAAACAATTCGTGATTGCTCAAAAAACGGAACTTTTTAGATTGTTATTTTACCTGTTTCTGTTCAGCTAAATGCAAGAGCACAAAATACTTTGATTTACATATTTCAGGGGACCATACATCCCACTTTGAACGGGACAGTACCGGGTGTAATGCCATTTAAATAAAAATTTCGTATTCTTGTACTAACATAGTCTCAAGTCATACATCGACAACAAATTTATGTAATCCGCAATTCATTTAAACATTTTATCTGCTGTTCATTCGAAAAATATTAATTGAATACTTCGCTCAGAACTTATTTTTATCGACTTTTTAAGTAGCTATTTTGAATTTAAAAAAGCATGCGGAACCCTTAACTGATCGCCACGGAACCCTGGGGTTTCGCGGAACACAGTTTAAGAAAAGCTGTTCTAGAGCATGGATACGCCACCTTATGGTCATTTAAGAAATTATCCAAAGAGGTAAAACAGTGCAGTTTGGTGTGCATAAGGGATTGATTGGACAGATGTAACAGGGTGGTTCTTTTGTTTTACCTATTTCAGCAGCCATTGTCCAGAGACTGCAGCGCCTCCTATGCAGGTTATTTGAACTGCGAGTACGCAGGTATCATATTTTTTACTGTTAAACACGAGTGAGAACTTCCTACTGAATTTCCAGGTGAGTTAGAATTTCTGAAACCTTTTGTTACGGCCCTGTTATGTGTTGATAAGTCAAAGATACAGAGCGTTTCTAATTTGATCAAGTTTCCTAAACAAAGAAAAGACTTTTAGAAAAGAAAGGAAAGAAAAAAAAAATCTATTGCAGGTACTAAAATACATGTGATTACCTCCACTAAAAAAAGCACAACGTCTGAGAAAAGAAATAAGTAGCCTTACGATTAAATTTAGATTAGTTGGAATATGTATTAAAGTTACGTAGCAGGGATTGGCAACAGTACAGCATTTTGAAAGTGATAGTGGTAAATTCCACATCTTTGTGCAGCATTGTTATCTGTGAAAAGGACTCCCCTTTCACTTTCCTGATAAAAATTCATTAACAAACAATGATATCAATGAAATCATCAAAATTTATATTCGTTCTAAAAGAAAGAAACTTTTCCCGCAAGGAAAAGTAAAGAATCTCATAATTGCCAATTCTAAGGTTATTACTATTTTGGTTAAATGCCTTCACACAATAGCAGCAGTTAGAACAATACGAAGCCATATTGTAGTTCGTTATTCTTTTAAGGTATATGAATGCTGTGGGTTTTTCTTCTCATAAAGTCAGCTGAATTTAGATAAGAAAGAAAATTTGATTATGTCTCTGTCTCATTGACTGAATTAGAACGGATTGTAAGAGATAAGTAATGCACTTAGTTGATTAAAGAAATCCATTACTTTAACTGGAATTAATTTGTTTCATTTACCATTCGTAATTCCTTTAAGAGAATGGTGCCCAACCTTTTTCTCCCCGAGGGTAGCACCTGATATTGAAATGAATCTCGCGAGCCAGAATGTACATAGAATTTCCAAATATTTCTAAATAACATGAGAAATGTGGAAAGAAAAGTAAAAACCAACAATTGTTGTTATCAATTACAATGCTTTTATTTAAGGGATCTGTTTTTTTTTTTTTTTTAAACAAACTTCTGAACATTTGGCAGCACAATTAACAGTGTTATTAATCGTACTTTTCGATTCGTCACAATACACAAAACAACGGGCTACAGCTTAGTGGGCCGGATCTGGCCCGCAACCCGTAGGTTGGGCACCACTGCAGTAAGAGGTCCCCCTATTAGTCTAAGATCCCACTAGGCTTGACCTACCCTCATCGAGATTTCTAAAATTGTTACCATATGAAGAGTAAAAATTGTAAATAAAACGTGAAAGTAAGAATTTCTGCCTTTTTCACGTGAACAAATCAGGGTTGCCAGGGGTTGAAAGGTGCCTAAAAATGAGCAATTTACCCTCATTGAGTTTCCGAAAATTGTTATCATAAATGAAGAGAAATGAAGAAGTTGGAAATGAAACGCTTAAGTCGACGAAGGTCGGTTGTTTATCTTTTTCGCGTCCCTAATCAGGGTTGTCAGGGGATAAAGGGTTTTCAAAGAGGGAGATAATTTACCACTCACCAAGTTTCCGAAATTGTTGTCATAAATTACGAGTAAAAACTGTAAATAAAACGGTAAAGTAAGGTTGCCTATTTTTTTCCGGTCCCTAAGCAAGATTGCCAGAGATTAAAAAGTACCCAAAAATGAGTAATTTACCCTCATCGAGTTTCCAAAAATTGTTGCCATAAATAAAGAGTAAACGTTGTAAAAAAAAACGCTTAAGTAAGGCTGCCTACCCGTTGCGTGTGAACTAATCAGGGCTGCCAGGGACTAAAAGGTGCCCAAAAATGAATAGTTTACCCTCGAGTTTCCAAAAATTGTTGCCATAAATAAAGAGCAAACGTTGTAAAAAAAACGCTTAAGTAAGGCTGCCTACCCGTTGCGTGTGAACTAATCAGGGCTGCCAGGGACTAAAAGGTGCCCAAAAATGAGTAGTTTACCCTCATCGAGTTTCCAAAAATTGTTGCCATAAATAAAGAGTAAACGTTGTAAAAAAAAACGCTTAAGTAAGGCTGCCTACCCGTTGCGTGTGAACTAATCAGGGCTGCCAGGGACTAAAAGGTGCCCAAAAATGAGTAGTTTACCCTCATCGAGTTTCCAAAAATTGTTGCCATAAATAAAGAGTAAACGTTGCAAAAAAAACGCTTAAGTAAGGCTGCCTACCCGTTGCGTGTGAACTAATCAAGGCTGCCAGGGGCTAAAAGGTGCCCAAAAATGAGTAGTTTACCCTCATCGAGTTTCCAAAAATTATTGTCATAAATGAAGAATAAACGTTGTAAACAAAATGCTTAAGTAAGGCTGCTTACCTGTTGCGTGTGAACTGATCAGGGCTGCCAGGGAATAAAAGGTGCCCAAAAATGAGTAATTTACCCTCATCGAGTTTCCACATATGTTATATAAAAAATGTAGGTAAAAATTTTAACAAACCAGTGGTATACGGTTGCCCAAGCAAAAAGTGGTTCAATCATAGGGTCCGCTCTTCGAAGTTTTAATATTATTGAAACCTTTTCCCGCGGAATTAATCCCGCTAAATATTCTGCGGGATTCGAGATCGGGATTGGAAACCCAGAACCCTTCCAGAAGACAGGCCGAACATTCTTCCCTTTTGGTTCCAAATACGCTTTGGATACAGACTTGTTTCAAGTGCCTTGTGAGAGCTATGTACTATAGTTGCCGGATGCTAAGTCGAAAAAATAACTGATGAAAAGTTGAGTAAAACGCGCTTTCAACAAATCTAGCAACGAAACTAATTTCTTAAAATAAATAACAACTCCTCGGAAAATATTTCATGTTAAAGAACCCAATTTTCATACCTAACGTATTACATGTGAACGAATAAAATCTAACTGAAACAGTCTAACATCAATCAAACTACACGTCTTAAGTTTAGACACCCCATTTCTTCAACACGGTTTTGTTACACATACTAATATTGCCGCTCTAGGCAATCTGACTGAAAATCACAGTAGCTCCATCGGCACAGCGCTAAGCTTCGGACCCCGGATCGAGCCCCAGCAAAAACGTTTCAGGTATATTCACAACAAAATTGTATATTTTAATGTAAAAAATATATTCAACATATGCTCTGCTGATGAACAGCTGTACTCAGTGATCGCCACCGCCAGCTCAACGCAAACGGACAACGAGAAAGAAAGTGAGAAGCTCATGTACGACTTTTCGTCACACACAAAACAACTATGTCACTTCCATCACTCATAAGGGAAGAATTTCAAAGTCCTCGCACAAAAAGTTTCACTTCAGAAATTTAGCTACCGATTTTGTTTTTCCAGTTTTGGGGGGCTCTTATGAGTCTGAATCTATTCAGGGGTTCTGCGAAGAGGTCTGGGGGAAGCTTGCTTCGATTGCCACGCTTCTATAAGCTCTCTTTTTTATTTTGAAACATTTTAGCGTGTATTTTACTCGTAATTTTTAATTTAGCATTTATTTTCAGGCATTTTCTTGGTGATAATTTACAATAAGTGCCACAACTAATCTAACCTTGCAGACTAATTTCGAGCTTTTTGACCCCTGCGTCACACAAACTGTTGAAAAAAATTCTACTACGTTATTTGTGAAAGGAAAAAGAAAGGGAGATTCAAGAGTCCTAAATCGCAATACCTCTGGGTCCCCCCCCCCTTTTTTATATAGAAAACCTATGTTTGGTTTTAATTTTGTAAAAATATTTACAAGCTGATCTGCACTGATTACCCCTGTATGACATCGGAATTTGTGTTAACATTTTATGCTGAACCAATATTCACATTGATTATCGCGTGGAGCAGAAAAAGTGAAATATGCTGACATAAGCAAGTGGACATTTGAAATGCTTTTCTCCCTCACTCTCTTTTAAGCTCACAGTGAGAATTTGCTGTTGCTAAGATTTTTTTTTTTTTTTTTCAATTTTTTTTCCCGCTACAAATCAGAACACTGAACAGTTCTGAGCAAACATTCTTGTCAGCCGTATCGCTTTCCATCCACAGGTCACATATCTAACCTTTCTTTCAGTTTACAATATAGCTAATTAACGAGATCATCGTAAACATGAGTGCTGATTGTGTCGATATTGCAACTTTGCTTTGGATTTTTTTTTTTTTTTTTTTTGCTGCGAATAAATACTTGGAAGCAATAGTAGTCAGCCAGTCTGGCTCTCCTCTGTCTGCTGAAAGTCTGTCAAGTGATAGACGGCACCTAGATGTATGAATCAGAAAAGTTAGTTAAATTTTAGCAACTCGTTGCGATTAGTTGTTTGCACTCTGCTGTAACATGGCATTTCTTGACGAGAAAAATCGCAAAAAACTGTATGAAGCGCTCAAGATTGATGATGATTATTCTGTTTTATGGATACCAAAAGTCCCCAAAGTGGATGATGCTTTTACTTTAGGCATGCGTGTTCCCGTCGAAGAGGAATTGTCCGTTATCAATGCGAGCATCAAGATCGAAAGTGATGAAATGGCAGTTTTCCTTGACTACGAACTAAGAGAGCATGCAGCTGAGTTTGAAACTTTAGTCAACATAGTCGTAAGTGAATTTTGCTCGAAGTCCATCTGCGTGTTTCGAAGTGTTTCGGACATATTGTTTCTTTCTAAGTATTTCAAGTTTTCTGCTAAAATAAAGCACGAGTCTGAATGCTCGATCGTAGTTGCTATGAAAGCTTCACCTAGATCTAGTTATGCTTTAAATTTACCTTATCATCTTTGTGTGTGTTTCAGAGATAAAAAAGGCAGCGACCTGGTTATTAGCAATCATAGGAATTTTATTAATATTCACAAAACTGTGTTGATGGCAAGATCTGAGGTTTTAGCTTCCATGTTAGAAAACGAAACTCCAGACGTAAAGGAAAACATGATTGTTATTGACGACGTAGATCGTGAAACTATGGAGTTGTTTTTGCATTTTTTATACACGGACCAAGTACGAACTCTGACTCAAGAAACGGCCCAATCTCTTTATGTCGTTGGTACAAAGTATAAAGTGCTCGAGTTACAAATGAAATGTGTTCACTTCTTATGCAACACTATGGATGCTAACACAGTTTTTGACCTGATAGATTTCGCTCTTCTTATGAATATCTCCGATATTAAAAAAGTAGCAAAGCACGTTATTTTCGAAAACTATGAGAGTCTGATGGAAACAAAGAAGTGGTTGAAATTAATGGAAACGAATACGGAATTCGCAAATGAGATAGTACTTTTTTCCATTAGAAAAAAAGTGAAGTGTTAAAATCGTACGACCATCTTTTTCTTTTCTTTTCTTTTTTTTTTTTTTTTGGTTGCAAATTCATCGACATCAACATTGTTGTTGCTAGATGAATGTCCAATATCTGCATTTATTTGAATTTTTTAAAATATGTATTTTTTGTGTTAAATCTAAAAATAATTCATCGTGCTTTATAATTTTCAGTGTACGATTCTTTTCTCTATTTTGTGGATGGAAAAACTGAGTTTCATTTTATAAAAACAAGCTCGCTTTGATTGGTATCTTACACTTATTAATGATAATTCTATTATTGTGTGAAAACTGTGCGAATCATAAAACTGTTTGCATGTAATAAATGCATCATGTTATAAACTTAATCGAAAACGAGCAGTAATTTAAGTTTTCTAATTTAGAATACAGAACTTTGATTTTTGTACTTTTAATTTTGCCCTATTTCACATATAATTTTATTATGTATATTATTTGATAAATTCCTTTGTTTTAAAATTTGCTGTCCGTTTATGATTTAAGTATTTGCATTTTATCTTGTACTTGGAGAAAAATTATTGGTTCTCCCAGGCGTATCATGCAATACTTATTGTTTTCGTTATATTGTATTTTCAGCAAATTTAGAATTAACTTGAAAAGCATAAAATGAGGGTTTGTTTATTTTGATTTTTCTAAAATATAAATACCTCGTTTTCGTCGTTTCAATGTGAATATTTTCTGCGTTTAGTTTTAGGATTTTGTTTTTAAATACTTCATATGTTTTGAATGGAGTACTAGTGATAAACATTTGACATCATTATTTTTAGTATAAGAATCGCTCATGTTGTTTTTCGTTACTTTATCTTTATAAGAATTAAGATCGAGTTCCAAATGCTAATTTATACCAGTATGTGTTATGTTGTATCCAATCTTGTTTTATGGCTGCAAAAATCATAGCTCATTTTAAGTTTCAAAAGGAGAATTCTTTTTTATTATTATAAATAGATAACAATTTATAATGTGAAAAAAAAAGTGAATTGTATATTTATTTTTATTTTATTTCACAAATTTAAATACATCGTGATAAAAACTTATTCGAAAAAATAGTCGAGTTAGTTTTCGAACCTATTTTTTGTTCTAAAAGCTCACCATGTTTATTTACGTTTATCGCTGAAATCATAATTTTGCTTATGAATAATTTTCGGTGTCTTCTTTCTTTTTAAGCTTAACTTATTTTTCTCTCAACAAATTAGATTGCATTTTATATGGTACTTGAAACGGTTTTGACAGTTTCTACACGTATCATACAACATGATTACTGTTTTTCTTATTATTACTTCTTATAAGAACTATATTTTGCAAATTGTAAAAAAAAAAGATGTTATTTTGATTTTTATAATACAATAAAGAAAGTTCAATTTGTATTTGTTCTTAAATTTTTATTGAAATGCAGATAAGAGAATACTTTTTAACTTTAAAAAAAGCGAAAAGTTATACAGTCGAACTCGCTTATTACAAGCTCGTTATAACCGAGTGCTCGAAAAAACTATTTCGTGAAAAAAATAATAAAAATTCGGCAGAGTTGCTTTTTTTTCGCACTTTTTAATCTGTGCAGTGAAAAGAAAAATTGGTCTATTTGCTTTGAACTGTCTCAATATCTCTTTCTCGTGTCCCAATAAAAATTGCGTCCAAAATATGAGGGGGGGGGGGGACAATACACCAGTGCGATAATTGCCCAAATGATAAGCCTGCCCAGACAGTTGTGGCGATTGGGGCCGAAAAGTGGGGGGGGGGGGGCAAAAATTAAGGACGAAGTCGAAAAATTAGCATATCAGCTGAACGAAGAGGCAGAGCGGACAGAAAGAGAAATTAGGAGATTAAGTAAGGTGATGTACGGTAGCACATGCGCAGATATGCAAGCAGACGTAATGGGGGAGTGTCTGAGTAGTATAAAGCATGTTGTCGGTGTAAGATCAGTATTTCTGGCAAAGAGATTGCACGCCCAGGGGTGCCCACTCCCCCCAAGCTCAATGGCGCAAATTCCCCCCCCCCCCCCCAAAATTGTTTTTTTTTTTTTTTCTCGCTTTCGAATTGGGTTAAATATAAGTTTTTGGAATGTTTTATTTCCAGTCCAATTCATGGAGGAGGGGGGGGTAGCGCTAACAAATAGCATTTTGAACTGAAGCATTGTTGGATTGTTGACCCGCCTTGCCTTCCCAAATTTTACAACATGCACCTTGAGTAAACAAGTTTTGAGTACCTGAATTTTGCTACACCTTTTTTTTTTTTTTTTGTTTCTTTTTTTCAAACGCATGAACAATTACAGGAAGAGTGGATTCAACTTTCTGGCTTGGGATGGAGCTATTTACTAGATGTACACAATATGAATCTGTGCAATATGAATCGTATTTTAATGTCCCTTAGATAGGGGGTCCGGGGGTTTCTCCCCCGTAAAATTTTCGAAATTGTAGTTTTAAAACCAGTTTTAGACGATCTCTGGTGATGTTAGAGGGATAAAAGGTTTGGTGTGCCCTTCCCCGTAATTTTTCAATATTGAAACTTTAAAAGCGCAATTGTAGACAGTCTAACGTTGTGTGAAAAAGAGCTTTTTTTATATTTTCAAAATTGTAGTTCTAAAAACGCAGTTTTAGACTATCTGTGATAAGGTTAGGGAAAGAAGATATCCTAGGGTTCACCCCAGGAAAATTTTCAAAATTAAAGTTTTAAAAATGCTATCTATGGTTGGGAAAAAAGCAGTTTTCTGAAATTGAAGCTCTAAAATCGCAGCCGACCTTTGTGACGTTAAAAAAAAGAGTTTTCGGAAGCTCTCCCGGATTTTCTCGAAATTGAAGACTTGAAAACCAAATTTAACACGATTTTTTAATAATGTTGACAAGAATGAGGGGGGGGGGAGAGGGGCACTCCACTTAAGTTTTCGAACTTGTAACTTTAAAAACGCAGTTTTGATAGATCTTGATAATGTTAGTGGAAATCGAATTTCGGTGCCATTGCCCCGGCAATTGTTTGAAAATGATACTCCAAAAGCGCAATTCTAGGCTTGTCTAATCGTGTTAAGGAAAGAGAGGGGGAATCAGGGGCTCTCTCCTATAACTTTTTCGACATTGCAGTACTAGAAACGCAGTTTTAAATGACTCTCATCACTGCCAAACGTATTCATGCAGAATTATGCTACTTCCAGAAAATGCATAAAAAAATTGAAAAGAAGGTCTGATCCGCAGCTTTGATACGGATATCAACTCCATGCCGTCTATGATGTGTTCCCTTCATTGAAAAAGAGACACGGTCATTAAATTTTGAAAAGAGTACCAGGGTCGTCGCTAGGTCAAAAAACTTCGGGGGGGGGGGGGGGTACGCTTTGGCGGGCCCTTAATTGTTTCAAACGCATGTTTTAATGTGCAGAGAGAGAGAAGAATTGGCTTCTGGTTTAGCAGGGATAGTCATATTACGAGACTTTAGTACTAGCAATATAAGTTTAATCGTAAGGATAATATTCAATCAGAATTAGGGGGTGTCGGAGGGCTACCTTCCTGCATTATTTCGAAATTGAAGACATAAAAACATTTTTTAAGTTTGGAAGGAAGAGGAGATGAGGTCCAGGATAGTATCTTCTGATATTTTTTTCCAAATTTAAGTTTCCAACACAATTGTACGTTATTTTTAATTATGTTCAGAAAAGGGAATCTGGGGCATCTCCCCCGAAAATTTTCAAGATTGTTATTTGAAAAACACAGTTTTAGACGATCCGTGGTGATGTTGGAGGAAGAGACTCGGGGGTCATCGTTCTATAATTTTTCAAAATGCAAACTCCAAGCACGCATTCCCAATTGTGAATTATTTCTTATTGTGACACGTATAGGGGGGGGGGGGGTCGGGGGGTTTCCCCCCGGGAAAAATTTGAAAATTGTAGTTCGAAAAATGCAGTTTTAGACGATTTATGGTGATATTAAAGAAAAGAGATGCGCCCCCACCCCCGAAATTTTTTGAAATTTTGAAGCCTTGAAAATGCGATTGTAGACTTTTTTTTTCTTTTGAAAATTTAGTGCAACGCCAGTTTCTTGAAACTGAAGCTCCGAAAACGTAATTTAATCCAACCTTCGATGAAAAGGGGGAGGGGGGAGATTTGATGGGTGGAGAGATTAGGAGTCCTCTCCTAGCAAATTTTTTTAAAAAAATTGAAATTCAGTTAACGCAATCGTAGACAATTTTAAATAATGTTAGAGGGGTATAAGGTTTTGGAGATCTCCCCCGAAACAATTTATGAATTGAAGCTTTTAACAGTGAAATTTTTGAAGATCTTCGGTAATATTTGGAGAACGACAGTTTGGAAAACCTCAACGAGTTTTTTTTTTTTTTTTTTAATTTAAAGTAGAAAATACGAAATTTATTCGGCTTTGAATGATGATGAATGATTAATTTAGAGGGTGTTTCTCGGAGGTTACGTTGGGAGCATTCTCACGGTTTTTCGAAATTGCAGTCCTAAGTTCTCAGGTGTAGGCCATCTTTACTTTTTAATTGAAAACATAAAATTTGCTCCAATTTTCCGATTAGGTAATTAAGTTTACTTATGCAGGGGTGATTGTGTTCCGATATTTTACCGGATTTCCGGTATTTTCATCTTGAATTCCGGTATCTTCATCTTCGAAAATACCGGAACTTCTATATTTTCAGAAAAACTCATTTTAGTAAAATTTAGGGCGATGTTTGATGAAACGAAAAAAATCCAAATTGAAGACGTTTGGTATAAATATAAAGCGTAAGCTACGGTCATGTTTTGTAAACTGGGGGAAGGTAGAAAGAGAAAAGGGATAAGAGCTTCGACTCCTGTCTTTTTTCTTTATGGCAGTTGGAGGAATTGATCGTATGCAAATATTTTCTTTATTTTATATTCTGGTTTATGATCTTTATCTGCGTTCGTTCTGTTGTTATTGAACTAATTCTAATTATACTTCATCGTTATTAATATGCTCCTCGTAAATATAAATTAGTTTGTTTAGTTAACTCGTACTTTTCATTTCGCTACTATTTTTGTTTGATAAATTTATTCATTTGAACTTTGCATGTTCTCATTTAAAAAATGAGGTATCTGGATAAATCTGAAGATATTGGCTCCATCGATGCAGGAAAGAAGAACAAGTTTAATTGGGAATGGTTAAACAGAGTGGATTCCTACAATGAAAAGATGGAAATATAGTGTAAAAAAATTGATAGGGCTGGATTTTGGTTTTGTGTTTCTTGCAACAAGCCCTTTACATATTCTAATGATGGTGTGAAGGCATTATTGCAATGCAACATTCTTCTACAAATACTCATAAAAGAAACCGGGAATCATTAAAAAATGCTGGTGTATTAGGCTTTAGTGTATTAGTAAATGAATGTAATTAATGGTTAAGGATTCAGTTAACATTCTTTGAAAAATTTTAAGAAATGAGAAAAATTAAAAGAATTTAATTCCCACCATGCACATGGACGTATGAAGTCCAATTAAAACTTCGAGTTTTAGCCCCAACAAATAACTATGTATCTAAATTATTTATATACATAATATGATGTGTACATACACGTAATGCATATATATGCCCATCAAAGCACTTTTTCTTCTTGGGAAAAAAAAAGTTCAGGTATTTTTCATGGAGTTACAATCACCCCTGCTTATGGAGTTGCCAAAAAAAAAATAGTAATAATAATTTTCCTTGCCCACATTTTATAAGATCAATTTTTCTGTGTAGAGGATGGTGTTTGGGAAGATCACTAAAAGATGGTAGAAGATAAATGGAGTGTGAGGAAAAGTTCAAAGCTATTGGAAGAACCTGACACTGGTACTCTGGTGCCAGAACTTAACTAAAGGAAAATCCTATACGTTACTACGGCGAAAACTATAACTTTAAAAATTCAGAACTGGTAAAAGTTGTTTTGAAGTATTTGATAGTGATGGCAACTTCTGTTCCATTGGAAAGAGATGTTTCTCTGGCTGGTGGGATAGTCTGCGAAAAGAGAAATGCTCTTCTGGGGAGCAAAGTAAACAAACGTCTTTTTCTCCAAACTGTCAACACCAATATTTGGGGTTACTTATCGATTTCCCCCAACAAGTCGTCCCTCTATTACTTGCAATTTGTGTTTAATTATTAACTAAGAGTACAGCACATATTTCTTGCTCTTAAAAAGAATTGTTAGAATTAATTTTGTATTTTTAAAATAATTTTCAAAACATTTTCTCATCATTCAACTGACGGTGCTATGATACATTTTTCTTAGATTCTTTTTCGATGTAAATTTACTTTTAGTTTCATTCAGTTTGAAAATATTTCCTTATTACTATAACTAGTTTGTATCAATCGGTGTTTGTCTTATTATCAATTTTTGTCTTACTATAATACCAACATGTCGCGAAATTATTCTTATAAAATTATGTTCATGATTTGAGGTTCAGTATTTTCAATATATTCGTCGGGGACGCATTCTTTTGTATTGCTTAAATTAGTGTAGTAGATTCAAAAATGTATGTTATACATTGATAAAAAGATCGATGTTTTTTGGTCGATGTATCAATACCATCGATGTTTCAATTTCTAACATCGATGTTTTGAAACATCGATGTTTTGCCATCGATGTCGCACCTCTATTACTGACGTTAGGGTGAGGGATGGGGTTTGAGAACGTTTTCCTAGGAGTTTTTCAAAACCTAAGTTTTTTAAAAGTCACTCACAGGTCAGCTTTGGGGACGTAAAAAGAAGGGTTTGGAGTTCCTCACTCTTCTTTTCAGTTTGGCTACGTCTCTCCTATCTTCATTGTAAATTTTAATTATTGGTAAACATATTGTGTTAATATTTTCTTCCAATTTTCTTTGCCAAACAAGATTATTTGGTTGGATTTTCCATAATAAAGTTTTCAATTTCTTGCTTAATATTTTTGTTTTCTTGCAATACAAGCGTTTTCGGCCTTAGAAAAAGGACTTTTAACATTTTGAACGGATGTGGTAATTTTCTGAGATACCTTAGGTCTCTATTCTACTTCATTTTATTTTAAATATGCCACCTGCATCTCTTGATCAAGCTTTGATTTACTTACAATTTTTACATTCAAACATTTAGAGCTTTTGTTGTGAGTATTCATTACAATACTCTCTTTGCATTTGAATCTCTCTTTACATTGGACTGTTTTTTTTTTCCTCTCTCTCTCTCTATTTCAAACTTGTTTCGGCGACCCATACATTTTTCTCCACTTAGTAATGATTTTTAGGACAACATTTTTCATCAAAAAAAAAAAAAATAATAATAATAATAATAAAGGAATGTTTCGGCTACCCCTATTCTATGGGATATCCTAATGAAGCTGTCCTATTAATTTATGTATTTTTTTTTTAACTGTAGAATCATAAAGCATGGTTTTGTGTAACCAGGGCTGCCGAGAGACAAGGCGTGCACCATGTTAGTTTTGTCGCCAGTCCTCCCTCTCATAATGCTAATTTTACTCTATGCACAATACTTTAATTTGAGTCGAGCCCATAGTTTTCGACTAGGCAGACATACCCACTCTGCGGCCCAGTGAAGAGTATACTGTACTGAATACTTCTTTTTTCGTTGATAAACATGTTTGAAGTGTACATTTCCGCGGCCCTAACTTAGATATTCTTAATAAAAGAGAATCATGGATGTTCCTAAATTGTATTTTAAGATTACATTTTCTATTCAAATTTCACAAAAAACCTTTTGGCACTATTATTTCAATTGTTCATTTCAAGTTACTATTTTAATTTTTTCAAACGACGAAGTTTCCCTTTTTCTTCGTTAGTTGCATCGCTAAAATGAAATTGGCGGCCTCACTTCTGAAAAACTGTGTGTGTGGGGGGTGGGGGGGGGGGGGTACGGAAACTGCCCTCAAGAGTACGTGAGAAAAGCATTATTAATGCATCTATTTCTTGTTGAATAAGTTTAAATATTTTTTCTCTTTCAAAATTCAAAAATGTCATGGTCTAAAGAAAAAACTTTCCGTAAAAAAAATCCTCCCCCCCAAAATTTTGATGGCGCAACTTGCGCCATAATCCCTCCCTGTGGGCACCCCGCTGCACGCCGTATAGCAGTTAAAATCACACCGAGTTGCTGCCTCAGCGAGAAATGGCGAATAATCAATTTGTTAGACGACATCTGGATGCTTTTACCCGAGGTCGAATCATTGGGAAGTTGGAGGAAAGCCGCAGTGTGACAAGTGTGGCTTCAGAGTTCAGAATTGCTCACAGCATCGTTTCACGACTTTGGAGACAATTTCAAACTACAGGAACAGCTATCCGGGCGTTCAGTAGTGGTCGTCCACGAGGAACCACACCCGCAGATGACCGGTATATTGTCTTACAGGCCAGAAGAAACAGGTGGCAGACAGTGGGAGAAATCGCTAGACACACGACACAGGCGACTGGACGACCGATATCACGTTTTACCGTGGCCAGAAGACTGCACGGTGATGGTCTGTTTGCACGACGCCCTATACGGTGTGTACCTCTAACGCCTGCCCATCGGAGAAGGCGTTCTCTGTGGTGCCGGGAACATCAGAATTGGAGAGACAATGAATGGGGACGAGTACTCTTTACAGATGAGAGTAGATTCAGTCTGAGTAGCGATTCTCATCGCATACTCATCTGGAGAGAGCGGAGAAGCCGCAATCATCCCTCGAACATCATTGAAAGGGACAGGTATGGAGGTCGCGGTGTTCTCGTTTGGGGAGGCATCATGCTTGATAGTCGTACAGACCTTCACATCTTCGACGCAGGTTCAGTCAACGGGACCCGTTATTGTATCGAGATTCTTCTTCCATATGTGCGTCTTTTTAGAGGCGCTATGGGTCCGCAGTTCCTTTTCATGGACGACAATGCACCATGTCATCGCACAGTAGCTGCCGAACAGCTCTTAGAGAGTGAGGATATTGAACGTATGGATTGGCCGGCACGATCTCCGGATCTCAATCCCATCGAGCATGTATGGGATTTTCTAGGCAGACGCTTGGCAGCTCGTACCTTACCACCAGTAACGATTCGGGAGCTTCGATTGGCGCTGCAAGACGAATGGGCAGCAATGCCTCAACAACTCATTGACACCCTCATTCTCAGCATGGGCAGACGCTGTGAAATCTGCCTAGCAGTCGGGGGAGATCATATCCCCTACTAAAGACCGGATGTTTCTTACTGGACACCCATCACAGGGATATTTCGGCCTTCAGTCATTGCGCTCCATGCTACTTTTTCAATAAAGCTTCTTTTTATCCCTCTGATTTCTCTTTTAGTAAGTGTTGCTTACATTACACATGTCCTTACGTATTGGGGATCTTACGGTATTAAGTGTGTTGATTTGGAAAGCTTTTGTACAAAGTTATATTGAAAAAACCGTCTCGTCCTTAATTTTTGCACACCAGTGTATATTGGCAACAAAAAAAGAAAAAAAGTACAAAATTTTATTAGGGCTGATTTTGAGAACATTGAAGCAAATAAGCACTTAGACATGAATTAGACTTACGTTATTTACCCCGAAGTATTTTGACGTTTCACAAACACTTGGTTAATTTTATTAAACAGGTACGGCTTGTTTAAGTAGAACAACCTATTACTAAAATCAAAACAATGAATACATAAACTAAATTCACTGACGGATCAAAAGCAAACAATCACGTCTGCTTTTCCACCATAATTAATGGTCAAGTAACGGCAGAAAAATTAAACACCTCTTGCTCGGTATTTACTTCAGAAATAAAAGCTATATGTTCATCTCTACAATCAATAGCCCAATCCGTCCACAAAAAGTGGGTGATATACACTGACGCAAAGAGTTCAGTGGAAGCCATCACTCACTGCAATAATAATAGCCATCCTATAGTCATCCAGTCATATCTTTTATACAAAAACCTTAAGCAAAATAATTTTGAAATTACCTTTTGTTGGATCCCTGGTCATGTGGGTATTGCAGACAATGAGGCAGCCTATTTGGCTGCCAGAGCTGCAAGTATCCTGACCGATGATACTGTTCCTTAAGAGGACATTAAAAACGCCATTTCTGAATCTCTTAACCAGGGACGTAACTAGGTCATTTTCAAACAGGGGCAAGACTTCTTTTTGGCGCCCCCCCCCCCCTTTGAAAAAAAAATTCTTTCATAAAGTCAGCATCAGACCTTTCAATATATATTACACAGAAAATACGCTGAAAACACTCCAACATACATACATAATTATCAGTAGCGTCACTACGACGGAAGGGGGGGAGGGGGATTCATCCCGAGGTGATACCCATCTCAATGGTGAAACAAAAGGTGGATTTTTAAGTTTTATAAAAATATTAATATTTTAATTCTGAAAAATTCTCCAAAACCTCTCTATACGTATTTTTAAAATCATAACGTCAAAGAAATTGGGTTTGTGGCTGTCCCACGCCCAGGAGACCCCATAACCACCTCATCTTTGAAATTTCGGACACAATTACTTCGGATTTCGGATCCCCATGGTTTGTACCTCGGGTTTTTTTTTTTTTTTTTTTTTTTCGAATTAAAGGTATTTTTTCTTTTCTTTTTTGAAATTCATTTTTTAATCTAAAACTTCCCGTGCATACTTTTATGGGGATGAAAGATTTCTCACAGCCGTTTTATGTAATTCACAACCTCTTTTATGTCAGTCCAAAAAAAGTTTTTCACTGTATCAGGTGAAGCTTGATCCAATTTTCTCATTTAATTAGAACAGTAAATGAATAAATATAGGAGTTTCTATTTCATCGGAAGTCATTGGATAAACTCAATTCAAGCCTGGAGCTAAAGAGGGAAATGTTATTAGAGAAGATGAATTTGAAAACTTTTTTTCAACCGTACAAAACTGGTCAAGAGCCCTTTAGCCCCTATAGCTGGGAAAGTTTGTGCAATTTAGTTTCAACCCCGGGATAGGGTTATTCTTTGAAGCGTTTTTGTTTTAAAATTAATTTTATTATGCGTATTTTTATCAAGTTCTTTTTTTCGTTGTGTAGGAGCGGGATTTTTTTATTGTTCCAATTATAATGAGCTATTAAGTTGTTAGTAATTATAATGAGCCCTTAACTTAAATTCTATTTTCTACAAGAGGGGGAGCGGGAATTTCATTTTTCTTTAACTGTAACACATATTTTAATCTAATTCTTCCTAACAGACAATTAAAATCTTCGAGAGCCAAATAAGATTTCAAAGCAATAATAGGGGATAGGTGAACGTTAGGCGAGCAGATGGCGGCAGACCCCTAGCAGTTTAATCTATATTTTATCTATCAAATATAAATAGAGAACACTATTGTGCAGATGATGCAGTTACATATGAATCAAGCGTAAAATTTACATAAAATGCATTCAAAATTAATTTTCAATGCTTATCTTGTAATGTACGAGTAACTTTCGTTACTCCACAAAAACAAATGCGTGTTGTTCCTGAAATTGCATGAACTTCATGTTTCCATAGAACTGATACAAGAGTAAAAGAAAAAAACAGGAGCGGGGTGGGGGAGAGGCACCAGAATTCCTGCATTTTATAATAATAGGAAAGCATTTTGTCTCCAGCATACCGCAAAACTTGTTTTAAAAAAACACATATTTTGGGGACTACAAGAGCAGGGTCATTTCTCAGTCTAAAGGAATCAGCTTTTGAAAAAAGAGTTCCTTGTAACACGGAAACACGTATCTGTGCCTGCAGTTTCTTTTCTTTCTTTCTTTTTTTTTTTTTTTTTTTCAGTAAAACAACGCATCTTTAAAATATTATAATTACATGTTTTCAGCACCCTTTTTTCCAAGTTACTTCCATTTAATGTTTTAATGTTAAATATACGTCAAAAGTACCGAAACGAAATTCAAGTTTGAGAGCTGTGAAAAGTGGCTGATTTCCCACCTATTGACGTTGATGTTTGAAGAAATTTTAAACATTGTGAGTGGCAAAACTATATTCATACTAAGCAGAAAATATCTCAATTTAGCCCAATTTTTCTCTAAAAAAACCAATGTTTGCTAAAGAAAATATTGTCAGCCTTCAGAACTTTGAACTAAATCTCAATAATTATAGTGCGAAGTTTTTAAATTAGATAAACAATGTCTTACCAAACGTGTTAAACATTTAACCAAGATGATAATTAAGATGAGGACTGATGATATTCTTTTTCATGCTCGCTTTAGCTGTCCTCCTAAATTCAGCACCTGATGCAGGGCCCGATTAAGATATCGATGGACCCTATGCCAAATACTTTTTTGGAGCCCCCTGTATTCAAACTTTAGATAAATTTAGCCGTTAGATGAAACAATTTTTGCCATAGACTAAAATAATTTCAGCCATTTGGAAGCCCTAGGCCATGGCCTAGTTGGCCTATTCAGTAATCAGGCCCTGACCAGATTGCTTTTTCGACATATTTTTAAATTGAATTAAAACTACACAAGATGAGCAAAACATACCGTGGAATAATAAAATGAAAAAGGCAAAACTATATCAGAGAAATATGTAGTACGAGAGCTCGTACCACAGAGAAACTCTTTAGAGAATTATTCTATAGGATCAAGATTATGGGGATGGAAACTCGCTCCAATTTTTAAAAAGGGGCTACGTCCGAGGGAACGCTGTAAAACGGTTTTACCTGAGACCAGTAGAGTAGACTAGCTCTCGTTCTTATGTAGTAAAGGGACATCACGTTGACAGTTTTATTATGGTTTCATTGTGGATGAAGCAGATTTAAGCATTTCCGCTGCTTTTGGGTAATTCTTAGATGAGATGTAATAAGAACTGGTCACTCTAAGAAAATACATTTATGCCATTTACTGCGCCCACCTGCTTTCCGTCTATCTTTTTCATTATCAGCCTGTGCCTGTTCTGAGGGTTTTTTTTTTTATTTTTAATTTCTTCTACGTTGTTTCTTTGTTTCACTTTTTCCATGGGTAAAAATATATATTCATGCATTTACTTCGTCAGTTTTGCGCCCCTGAAATCTGGCGCCCGGGGCGCGAGCCCCGTCTGCCCCCCTCTAGTTACGTCCCTGCTCTTCACATGCATTGGCAGAGGACCTGGAATCTTGAAACACTAAATAAATTGCATTCGATTCAGACCTCGAGTAAAGGTTTCAAATCATTGCAGCTCACCAGGAGGGATCAAGTTGTACTCTTATGTTGTGAACCAGTTCGTACATGCATTACATGTAATGCAAATCAGACAGTGTTATATATTTTAAGTAACTGCCCAAATTTTAATCAAATACGTATTAAATATTTTAATCAAATCCATCTTTAAAGGAGTTTCTGGGGGGCCCACCCAACCGCAATTTATACTCCTTCCTCCAGGAGATTGGTTTCTCCTTTTTAATTTAGTGTTTGTGTCGTCAAAATGTGATTTTGTCCTTTTCTTGTTAATCAAGGTTTATTTTCAACCCATCGTTTTATCCATATTTTATGAATTCATACTTAGTTTAAATGCTTTTAATGTTTACATGTTCTTTACTGCTTATTTTAAATTACTGAAGTTTTATTCATTTTTCGTCAAAACACGTTTACTTTTATTATATCCTGACTTTATATTTGTGTAATTAATAAATAATGAAGATTAAAAAAGACGTTTGGCGCTGTATAGCCCTCAAGGGCTTTGCACCATTAAAACTAAATAAACCAACCAACCAACATAAACTAAAAGTTATTGCTTGTGCTAAACAATGTTTCGAAAACAGATGTACCAAGTAAAAAAAAATAATTATGTTCTGAAAATTTTGACCATTCTACTTTTTTTAAATAATTTCTAATTTCGGTTCCAAAATTTTAAAATAAAATAAATAAATTTACCATACAATTCCCCCCCCCCCCCCCCCATCGTATCTCCCTTAGACCATTGAGAGATAGACAAGCTATTCCATTCATTCACTATTGTATGCGCTAAAGCAGGAGTAAAGACGGCAAGTTTTATGACTTGGGGAAAAGATCGAATAATTTCGCCGCCGTGTATCACGTGGCCGGTCCTTTGGATTTCGGCGTTTTCTTCCTCTGTCGCTATTCTACGAGAGCGCAGCTTTTGGAACCATTTTTAAGCGGCATAACTCAACAACTGACTGTAGAAATTTGAAAAAGAAAACACTTTATCCATGAATCAGTAAACTTTGCACTTGTCGGTGACAGAAACAAACTGTGCCAAAACATTTCAGGCAGAAGGTAAAAAATTAAAATCGACGACTATTCAAATCCCCACGAGATTTAGTGATACTATGTGTTAATAATCTAAGGATTCTAAGGTACCACCGCCACTTTGCCCAGAAGCGCCCCGAAAGTATATTCTTGGGAGGACGGAAACTCAATTTGCCGAATGAGGAAAATATCGGGTCTCCCCTGGGCCTGCCTCCTCTTCTATGTTGAGCTGGAGACGACCTTGTTGACTACCATAAATGATGCTCTTTTTTCAACATTTTGACCCCCCCCCTCCTTCTGTGTCACATATCACGCTATTTTTCTTAAAAACGATGCGGGATGTCACCCTTGTTTCCCCTTGCTACCCGCCCTAAAATTTAGTTACAATTTCTAAGGCTGTTTATTCGGAGCTAGTAACGCCATTATTATAACTTTTTTTTTGCCTGTTGAAATTTTTTTTTTGGCCGACCTTGGACATTCATTGGCGCCTCCTACGTCCTTACTTCTCATTCGTACCTTCATTTCACGTACGCAGGAGTGGATGCAAACTACTATTTTAGGGGGGGGGGATCATCAGGTCCGACGGGAGGCCATGTCAACCTAGTCGGAAACTAGGGTCCCCGCGACACTGACGCAAAAAAGAAAGGAAGAAAGAAAAAAAAAAGGGGGGAGGAGTGGGGACTCCGAATAAGCGAAAACGTAGAGATGAAGTAAAATGTATTCTTTTGGTATTTGCTGTTATGGCATTCAAAATAACGGTTTGTCTAGCAGTTGTTTTTCTCTTTTTTTTTCTTGCTCTCCTTTTCTTGGTCTTATTATTATTTTTTTTGCCGGGGGGGGGGGAGTGTAAAACTGACAAGAGGCCTGCCTAGGCTCTCTGCGGCCCTGGGGATCGAGGTGAAGAAAGTTTCATCTTTTCAAATAACATTGAAATATCAACTAGAAGCTTGGGGGGGGGGGGGAAAGCAAAAACAAAATTTATTCTGTGGCTGGGATTGAATTTGGATTGTTTTAATAATATCCGAAAATAGTAAAAAAGAGTGCCATAACTCTGTTTTTACCAGAACTTTCTTAAGTAAATTTTATGAAACAGGAGATAAATTTTTCTTTTTACTGCTGCAAGAAAGAAAAATTGAATTACCAAACCAATAACGAAAAGAGCCACCTCAAAACGCAGGAAAACATTTCAAATTTTAAATTTTTTTGTGCAAAAATATTCAAGCGAACAACGTTTTTTTGGATGCACTCTGGATTGCAGAAAAATCTCATCGAGCAACTTTTATCATGCGAAGTTCGATTATCGTTGGAAATAAGCAATTTCGGGATACGCATGTTTTCCATGTAGTTTAGAACCAGTAAATTTTAGATCTCTTTAAAATATTAACGTTTGTAAGATGCTGCAAGACAGCAACGAAATCCTTACATAAATAATTGCCGATGATCGAATAACCCGCGTGTTTCAACAATGAAACTCGCGCCTCGGCTTGATAATTTGATAATATGCAGAGCCGGCCTTAGCACATGCAGGGCCCGATTAGAGAAATCTGGCGGGGCCCCTTACAGATTGGTCGTACAAATTCAAAAAGTGCTGACCGATTTTTTTTTTTTTTTTTTTTAATTCAGGCAAGGATTCGAAACTTCAAATTTCTATATCACGTTCGATTTTTACTTTTTTTATTTCTTAAGAAACGAATGAATGAATTCCCACAAAAATAAGTGTACATTTTAAAAATGTAAGAAAAGTAGCTCTGAGAATCTTTATGCCCTATCACATCCGGTTGGTGCACGAGAAAATTGGGGTGTCAAAAGAAGTGTGGAACTATGTGGAACTGAGGGAATAACTTCCCAGACGCTGATTTGTTCTTCCTTTTTTTTGTAAAATTGGACGATATTATGGGAATTTAACATGACTGATTAAATAACCTCCAAAAAATGTGGAATATTGTCTCCAAAACCGGGACGGATGGTCACCGTAGACGTCTCTCTTCCAATTCTTAGTTCGCTTATTGTGAAATAACTTGATAAAAGTCCATTCAGTTGGAGTTTTTAATTTTTATTTTCATGGAGTAAATCAACCCACCCAGTAAAAAATCATTTTTCTATCGATCATTATTGTGCAACTTTGAGAAGTGAGAACCCCTTCACCGTTGGAAGTAAGCGGGTAGCGCAATTTATAACTTAGGACAGAAAAGGAAAATGCACCAAAATGTATCTGTCCTAAAAAAAGTAATTTTTGACTACAAGCAAAAGACCAGATGTCTTTGGGGTGTCAGAAGTGGAACGGAATTGCAGGGAACGGGGGAGCTCTCCTTGGAAATTTTTTGAAATTGAAGTTTAAAAAGGCAGTTTTGGTACGGAGATGAGGTTTGAGGGGGGGGGGGAGAGAAGAGGGACGTTAGAGGTCAGATAAAATACCAGCAGTCCCTGGAAGAGTCTTCAAAGCTGACGTTTAAAATCGCCACTTTGGACAATTTTATGTAAACTGAAGGGAAAGGGGGAGAGGCGGAGGTTCCCTGCCAACCAAATTTTATTTTAAAATTTAAGATAAGTTTAGATTAATTTTGGTAACGATGGGGAATTGGGAGCTCCTCTCAGAAATTTTTGTCCCCATTAGATGATGTTTGATGAAAATGGAAAAGAAAGGAATTTAGTGATCTCCTACGGAAAACTTTCAAAATAAAGGGTTTTATGGCGCAAAAAAACTCAGTTTTATACCTCATCAGTCACGTTATCAGTTTTATATATTTGGTAACGATAGGGGAAACGGGAGGAGTTTTCCTCCCGGAATTTTTTTCGATACTGAAATGAATTTTATGCTATCCATTTGAAGGAAGGGTTCGAGTGTTTTCTTGTGGTAGTATTTTCTAAAAGGGAAATTTTAAGCTATTGTGCTGATGCTAACACCACAGCTTCTTCAGAGACCTTCCTCATGAAATATTTCGAAATTTGAATCTTAAAAACACTACTTTAGGCTTCCTTTAGAGACGATAGAAGAGAAGGAAATTTATGAATCTCTTCTTTCCTTGGAAATCCTTTAAAATTGAAAACTGAATGATGTAATTTTAGTCAGTTTTTTGTGATAACGTTGAGGTAAGGGTGAGCGTTTGAGTAGCCTTCACCTGAACTTTTTAAAATAAAGGTCTTAAACACGCATCTTCAGTCACGTTAAGAGAGATGTCAGGGTTTGGTTGGCTCCAAGTAATTTTTTGACCTTGAAGATTTAAAACCAAATTCCATTCTATATGTATAAACGTTAGAAGAAGAATGGCAATTTGCTTTCTTTAGAATTGTTATGGAGATGTTTTCCGCGTATTAAATACGCAGTATTTGAAGTCTATCATTTATTTATTTATTTTTCAGAATTGCACTTACGTTGGTGTTAATTGTGTAGTAAAAAAATTGGCATTGCTGCTAAGTTTTAAGATTTTTTTATCAATACTAATAAAGAAAGTAAAAAAAATAATAAAAGTAAATATATAAATGAAACTAAAAAGATAGCTTTGGAAATTCCTGAAATTTCGGAGTTTCATGTAAATTTCCGCATTGCTCATGTCATACGAGTAGATCCTGGGATAGGGGTCCTTGACCCTTACGTTATTGCGGACTGCTAATAATCATTAAAAATTTGTGCTTTGGTTCCCCACTACCTAGTTCCTTTCTCTTAATCGGAAGTTATAGGATACAGCAGGTGTCGCCTTAGATATGAATTTAAAATTTTTTATCTGGCCATATGTTTTATTTTTTTCTTCAGGAAATTTATTTGAGACTAGTAGTTTTGGACTTAATAGGGATGCTAAAAGCCTCAGGAAATTCCCCTATACTACCTCAATTGCACTGAAAGTAGCTCCATACCCGCCAGATTAAATATCAGTTAAGCATATTATGATTAA
Source organism: Uloborus diversus (assembly GCF_026930045.1). Taxonomy (NCBI): domain Eukaryota; kingdom Metazoa; phylum Arthropoda; class Arachnida; order Araneae; family Uloboridae; genus Uloborus; species Uloborus diversus. The sequence continues at coordinate 26,072,909 of NC_072739.1, forward strand.
TATCAGTTAAGTTCATTTGAACCTTATATTTCCTTTATTTTCTTCTGTGAGGAAAAAAATACTTTTTTAGAGCGGGGCCCCTGCTGGCGCGGGGCCCCATTGGGATCTTTTGCTCTAATCGGCTTAAGGCCGGCTCTGATAATATGTTTTGGCAATGTTTAACATGCAGGGAAAGGCTTTATTGTGACAAAGCTAACCTCGATCCGGTAACTTAACTGTTTTACTGGTAAGACTGAGTCATTTCAGGGGAATGAAGAAACGAAACAATGTTCAACAATGAAAGCTACCTTATTGGAGTTTAGGGTTAATCCACCGGAGAGTTTAGGGTTACAATTTCAACTCTCAAAATATCACCAAACAGGCAATGTCTTCGTTCAAATGTAGAAGCAATTTCACCCATCTTGACGGGTGACTTTCTAGTATTTTAATATTATTGTCAAAGGAAAGAAACAAACTAAAATTTCTTAAAAATAGCAATCGCTAAAACGAAACTAATTATTAGGCGCAATCGTAAACTACTTTCGAAACTTAATTTGCTTGAATATTTCCTCAGGTGCCGAAATTCCTTTATTGCGTCCGTTTACATCCTAAGTTTTATGCTGAGATTTTTTTTTTAAATTTTAGACATCTTTAAAAGTTTTCTCCTCCGTTTTTTAAATAACCTGACTTCTTAAAAAATGAATTTAAATCAGCCTGTAAAATAATACTTAAACGCCTGCTACATGATAAAAACATTACCACATGTAACAAGCAAAAATTCCAATACAGTCGAGACTCGTAAAAACGAGCTCAAAAAATATTTAAAGTTTAATATTTAAAATAGAACAGGATGGGGATGGGAAAGGTAGTTTGTGATGCGCAGTAATTCGTTTTAAGCATGTTCGAATTAATTAGGTTCTTTGACTTTGTGAATTCAAATTCTGTTTTTCGCAAATCGCAATTATAATTGCTATAGGAACAGGAAACCCAAAGCGAAGGGTTCTATCGCAATTGTGGATTAATTTGAACTCAACAGGTCATGGGATCATCACTAGATCGGGGAGTTCTCAAACTGGGTGCTGTAGGAAGATGCGAGGATGCCGCGAAGTGTCAATGTTATCAATATACACAGTATGCCCACTAAAGTCCCTTTTGTCACCCTCTTAATTTCGAAACAGCTGCTGCTACCTTTATAAACGTTTTGTTTAGATGTAGTAAATCGGATATGCGTTACCGACTGAGACCGCTCAGAGCTCCACCTGGTGGAAAAATTGCGGAGTTAGAATTTCCATCTCAAATATGGATTGAAATAAGAGAAAAAGTGATTGTCAAAGTTGTAGAGTACATCAATTAAGTACAAACCTTGTGATCATCAATGCCAAAGAAAAGAACGCTAAAACGCACATTTGTTTTTCCGTGATTTCGTACACTCCTTCCGTCCAAATTTTGTGACGTCACAGGAACGTGAATCCGTGATGCTTACGTGAAATCACGAATACCAAATGCACTTTTTAACCATTAACCATTCTATTTTCTACATCTATGTCAATGAGGTGTCTTTCTGGACGAAATCGATAACGCTCAACAACTTTGTAATTCACCCTCCTCCCCTGTCTTGTTCATTTTCGAGATATGAACTCCTTAGTTTTACACCAGGTGGCGCTGTGAGCGGTCTCATTCGGTAGCTCTATCCGATCCGATTCACTATACCTAGACAACACGTTTATAAAGATGGCAGCCATCTTTCCGAAGGTGACAAGGGACATAAGCGGGCACACTGTAGTTTATGTCAGGTGGGTTTCAAGGACGCCCATATGCAAATTTGTAAGGGTGGGGTTCAGCTAGTTTCCCCATGGTTTAGCAGGAGATTTTCCCCATGAAAACTGATTTCAGTGCAGATTAGATTTATTAAAGTTTGCCATTTTTAATAACTTATTCATTAACGGTCGAAGAAGAAATGTTTTTACGTTTTTGCAAAGAAAAAAGTACTAAAAGTAAGGAAGTTCTAAATTCTAAGGAGGGGAGGGGGCTTGAGCCTCCATTTGCACCCCCTCATATGGGCGCCCTTGATGGGAGTGCCAAATAAGGTCACCCCTCCTTTTTTGATGTATCATATTAAAAACTCCCTAGATCCTGACTTCATCTTCATCAGAAAGCCTAAGTGATGATAAAGCTTTATCAGCAAGCAGTTTTAAATTACCGGGCAAGTTATCGGAGAAGATTGATGTAAAACTACCTCTGATAATATTTTGTTGGAAGTTTTGCTTCTACATGGTTCACTGTAGGTTACTAGCATAAAAAAGTTATTTATTGTTTTTGCAGCCTAATTTATGTAGCTGACGAATTCACTGAGATAAATGTCGCTGGGCACCGTCTTTTTTTTTCTTTGTGATATGATAACCAAGAAAAGTATATTTTTAACTATTAAGGATGTAAAGTCAGAACAAACAACGTAAGTAGAAGCACAAATTTGTAAATTACAGCAGACACGTGTTTCGGCGTTACAGGGAACGCCTTTTTCAATGCAAAAAATAATGAGCTTATGGATGAAAAGACATCCGACAAAAGCCAAGAGCAGATAAGCATGCAGCTTAAAAGATAAAAACAGCGGATTAGCCAAACACCAATGACAAAGTTATAAACCGATCAGGAACCAATAGGAATGCAAGCAAAGGCCAGGAGCTTTCTCTTAGGTACGAACCCAGAAAGAAAGAATTCAATTGGACAAGGATTAAGCCGAAGCTTAAACAAAAAGAAAAGAAATTGTCAGTAACCGTGAACCGCAAGAAAGGAAATGCAGAATGGAAAACCAAGAAATAAAATAAACAGAAACAAAAAATATTCGAAAAAAAGAAAAATAAAGATAAATAGAAGAAATTGGGGGGGGGGGGGGGGGTGTCAATCAAGACAAAAAGGTAAAAATAAACAAAGGAAGATAGATAAAAATGAGTGGGAAAAAAGGGGAGTATTAAAGATATGGGAGCCAAATGTTAGAAAAATATGGAACTGAACTAAAATCGTTAACTAAGTTAGAACTGTTCCTCAAAATATGAAAGGATTCCCAAAAGTCAAGATCTGATGAATTGGGGCATTTTTGGATAATCTGATAAGAGTTAAAATCAAAAGAGTGATTCGAATCCCAACAATGTTGAGCAATACTAGACTTATTTAATTGTTGTTTTTTCACATAATTTTGATGCTCTTTCAAGCGAATTTTTAAAGCACGCCGAGTCTGTCCAATATAGGCAAGTTTACAACTACAATTAATTCTATAAATTCCACAACAATTAAGAGGGTGAATAGGATCTTTAAGAGAAGAGAATGAAAGTTTATTAATAGGAGAGAACACCACCTGGAATTGGAAACGTTTTAGAATCTTAGCAACCTGATAGCTTACAGATGGAAAGAATGGCAAAACAACCAAATTCTTTCTGATGAAGGTTCGGTTAAGAACATTAGTTTGGGATTTATTTGAAAGTTTTTTATAAATGGAATCAATCAAAGTTGGCGGATAGTCTCTATCAATTGCCACAGCTTTAAGATAATTAAGTTCCACTTTAAGAAGTTCCGACGAAGAACAAATATTAATTGCGCGATAAACAAAAGAATTGAAAGCAGAATATTTTTGATTTGGAGGATGAGACGATAGTCTATGAGGAGGTAAAGAGACAGCAAAAGGTTTGCGATAAACAGTAGTTTCAAAACCAATTTCAGTACGAGAAACAAGTACATCAAGAAATGAAATGCAATTATTCCGTTCTTTCTCACAAGACAACTATGTTTCCTAGTTTCCTGGATCGAAGCTCTGAGTAAAGCCAATTTCGACCGAAAGATTACTTTGTCAATTTTTACAGAACGTGGTAAATTACATTTCGAAGAAATAAACTTCGGAATAATTTTCTTGCGCCTACACTCTTGAAGAAATTTTAAATGGTTCAAAAAAACGAAATTTCCTGAATTTCATTTCACCAATACGGAAATTGAGGATTTAATTTTCCTTACCCGTACTTGTCTTAAGCAATGTTCTTTTGTTTTTAATGGGAATTTTTATATTATGTTAGATGGTCTGGCTATGGGTAACCCACTTAGCCCCATTCTTAGTGATATTTACATGCATTATTTTGAGGTTAAGCTGTTCCAAAAACTGCAGTTCCAATTTTATGTTCGGTATGTTGATGATTGTTTTGTTCTAATGAACCAGAATCAGTTTGAGAGTGATGAGGTTTTATCTATTTTAAACTCCATTGATCCTCATATTCAGTTGTCTTGTGAGAAAGAACGGAATAATTGCATTTCATTTCTTGATGTACTTGTTTCTCGTACTGAAATTGGTTTTGAAACTACTGTTTATCGCAAACCTTTTGCTGTCTCTTTACCTCCTCATAGACTGTCGTCTCATCCTCCAAATCAAAAATATTCTGCTTTCAATTCTTTTGTTTATCGCGCAATTAATATTTGTTCTTCGTCGGAACTTCTTAAAGTGGAACTTAATTATCTTAAAGCTGTGGCAATTGATAGAGACTATCCGCCAACTTTGATTGATTCCATTTATAAAAAACTTTCAAATAAATCCCAAACTAATGTTCTTAACCGAACCTGCATCAGAAAGAATTTGGTTGTTTTGCCATTCTTTCCATCTGTAAGCTATCAGGTTGCTAAGATTCTAAAACGTTTCCAATTCCAGGTGGTGTTCTCTCCTATTAATAAACTTTCATTCTCTTCTCTTAAAGATCCTATTCACCCTCTTAATTGTTGTGGAATTTATAGAATTAATTGTAGTTGTAAACTTGCCTATATTGGACAGACTCGGCGTGCTTTAAAAATTCGCTTGAAAGAGCATCAAAATTATGTGAAAAAACAACAATTAAATAAGTCTAGTATTGCTCAACATTGTTGGGATTCGAATCACTCTTTTGATTTTAACTCTTATCAGATTATCCAAAAATGCCCCAATTCATCAGATCTTGACTTTTGGGAATCCTTTCATATTTTGAGGAACAGTTCTAACTTAGTTAACGATTTTAGTTCAGTTCCATATTTTTCTAACATTTGGCTCCCATATCTTTAATACTCCCCTTTTTTCCCACTCATTTTTATCTATCTTCCTTTGTTTATTTTTACCTTTTTGTCTTGATTGACACCCCCCCCCCCCCAATTTTCTTCTATTTATCTTTATTTTTCCTTTTTTCGAATATTTTTTGTTTCTGTTTATTTTATTTCTTGGTTTTCCATTCTGCATTTCCTTTCTTGCGGTTCACGGTTACTGACAATTTCTTTTCTTTTTGTTTAAGCTTCGGCTTAATCCTTGTCCAATTGAATTCTTTCTTTCTGGGTTCGTACCTAAGAGACAGCTCCTGGCCTTTGCTTGCATTCCTATTGGTTCCTGATCGGTTTATAACTTTGTCATTGGTGTTCTGTTGGGTGATGTCTTTTCATCCATAAGCTCATTATTTTTTGCATTGAAAAAGGCGTTCCCTGTAACGCCGAAACACGTGTCTGCTGTAATTTACAAATTTGTGCTTCTACTTACGTTGTTTGTTCTGACTTTACTATTCAGCACAAAGGTATTTATTTATCTTATTATTAAGGATGTGATTGGACTTCTTAGAACTCCTGTGTCATTATAATATGACACAGGAGTATCAGTCAGAGAATAAGATCATGCCATGCGCTGCATATGCTACATGAATCGTGCCCAAGACAAATGACAAAAAACAGAAAATAATGAATTATCAGTTGTCCAGAATATGATGATTGCTCTTTCTCTTTTTCATGGAAGTAAACATGGAATTTTTGGTAATGTTTTAGAGGTTATCAAATGTGGTTTAATATACAGTAAAACCTGTCTACAACGATACTGTTGGGACCTAAAAATATTGTTATAGACAGTTAAGTTTGATTATTTATGCTGACATTATGCTGGGATCAAGGAAAATATCGTTATAGACATAGAAAGTATCTTCACACACAGGTTTCACTGTATATTGATAATTAAGATCTTTCAATTCGTTTTACTTTGAGAGTACTTTTTGGCATTTTGTCTTCAAGTTTGCGTGAATTAATCTTTGCCCAGTGTCTATCTTATTAGGGTTCCATGTTCCTGAGAAGACTAAATCACTTTTCTTTACTAAAACTGCGGAGAAACACAATTGAAACTGAAATTTTCCCTTGGTTTTATTTTTCTCTTAGTTTTTATGAGTCACCTGATGATATAAAAAAGCTGGAGCAATTCAATCACAAAGGAGAACAGTTTTAGGTTTTGAACTTTAGAATACCCTTATTTGGCTTACTTATGCACTTATCTAAATAATAAAGATTGACTAGGGTACCATAAAGAAATTCTAATTCTTCAAAGGATGCCACAAGTCAAAAAAATTGAGAACCCCTGATCTAGTGTATCTTTAACAAACTTAGAGGAATGATAATACACATCAAGACAAACAAAAAATGCAATGGAATATGGATCACAGAGGTACTACATGGACACGTTTTGATGCCTAGCAACTTACATTAAGCGCCATCATGGCACCTAGATTAAAATTCTTATTTGTAACACTGCATTAGAAAACATCAAATAATATATAATAATTTATTGCAATAAAAGTAGTTAATGTAAATACCATTTTCTGTGAGAAAAATTGCTTTAATATGTTTTTATCTCCTTAATAACAAAGTATTGAAATAGTACAGCCCTTCATATTCTATTTAGATGTGAAACATTTTCCACAAAACAAAAACAAAAAAAAAAAGTTTAGGTAATTTTAGTGCAAATTTTAGCAATTTTTGCTGCATATAATTTAAATTTCAATGAATTGCAATAATTTGTTTTAGTTATAGCAACTTTTACCTCATAAAATAGATAAATGTAACTGCAATATGAGGAATTTGAAGATATTTCCATAAATAAAGCAAAAAATAAATATTTTTTTTTCTTTCTTTCTATTTTTAAAAATAGTTTTGGTGATCACTCAAAGTGGTTTTAGTCATTTTGTGGTTAAAACGATTTGTAGCATATTTAATCAGCATTTTGTCATTACAACTGAAATTTATTAGTGACAGACTAAAATATCCTTTTTATCAAAATTTTAAACTGCATATTGTATACTTTAAAATCACAAAATGTAAGCTGTAGCAATTTAACAAATGTTAAAACAGAAGTTTAAAATAGAAACGTTTTTATTCACAATTTTTTGTAACTAAAAAAACACAATATGGCAACATCAACAGTTTTCATCTTCAGTTGTAGCTTGTTTCACTACTGTAACTGTAAAAAGAAAAAACAAAATCATTGATAATATTTTCAGAATTAAAAATAGTTATGATTATACCGAATAGCTATGATGGGGAAAAAAAATACTGACTAGTAATGGGAGGTCTATTACGACCTTCCCAGTCGCCTGAACTGGCTAATGTTCTTCCCAGTCTTTCTGAAAATTCATCAGTTGTTCCATCTGGAAATTTCAAAGCTGCAGCACCTAAGTAAAAATTTATGATTTCAAAAAATTTGATAAGCTACAAAACTCTTTAAGAAATGCCACAAGTTTGTATTATACCTGAGCAATCAGCAATCATTTGCTGATAATCAGTGGCGGCTTGTGGCTTAATTCGGCGGGTGGGCCCGCTGTTATCAGAGGCGTCCCAATGGGAGGGCACTGTGGCCTCCAAAAAGTTTCTTTATTTGGCAAATTTGAAGACCATATAGCTTTTTAGGCCTAATGTATCTTCTAATTATGTTTAAGTATCTAATTTTTTATCATTCGGTAAAGTTCGGAGTTTCATTTTGTGAATTGAGAACTTAACCCCTCTCCTCCCAAAAATTTTAGTTCGGGGTGCCTCTGGCGTTTGTATAAAGTTTTCACAAAAAAATAGAAAAACAGATCGTGGTTTTATCGTCGTCAGAAAGCCTAACTCAACTGATGATAAAGCATTATGAATGAGCTGTTTGTCAAAAGCAGGCAAAAGTACAGCAACAGTTATTGCAAAAGAGTCTTATTAAAATTGCCCGATCTTATTTTACTGTGCATTTTGTTTCTTCGTGGTTCTCTGTAATTTAATGGTGTAAAAAAGTTAATTGTTCTAGAAAGTAATTAAATACTGACACTCTTGGCACACAAATACTCTTGGGGCACTGATAACGACTTATCAGTGCCCCAAATGTGATGATTGATCCTTCTCATTTCCATTGAGGTAAATATTGAATTTTTAAAAATGTTATGTTTTTGAGTTTACCAGATGAATTGACAATAAAGAATTTTTCAATTGTTTTTAGTTTCATTGTACTTTTGGCATCTTTTCAGAGTTGGCTCTATGGGGGGACACGTGCTCCTAGTAAGGCCAAATCGCATTCTTGGTTATAACTGCTGTAAAACATAATTAATCCCTTAATTGCTACTATATATTAATATCAGTCTTTATCGCAGTTCTTTTGTGCACTTTATTGCAATTTACTTATTTCGAGCTTCTCCTCAAGCATTAAAGTTGAAATTGGTGGTTTTAGAAAATAATCTACTTGATTATTTTTTAAAAGTTCGAGGGAAACAACTTCAATAATATATTTTTGATATTTAAAAACACTAAACACAAGCCACTAGTAATAAACTACAAAAGGCATTAATGGATATAATATGGATAAATATGTGTGCTTGATAACCAAACGTAAGTGCATTATGCTGCATTTTGGCCAGCTTTATGGTTTTCATATCACTTGTGTACAGGGTTGGCAAAAACCCGGGTTTTTTTTAAAAAAGCCCATGGACCCAGGGTTTTTTGGTTTTTTTTAAATAAAACCCAAAAAAACCCAACTAAAGCTGGGTTTTTTAAAAGAAATGTGGGTTTTTTTCTTTTTTTTTTTTTGTCTTTTTTTTAGGGAAAATGTGGGGTACTTGTAGCATATTGTAGCGTAAGTATATGGACAAAGCGCAAAAATTGTCTTAGGGTAAAAAAACTGGAAAACTAGTTAAAATTCAGCGTTTTCTGAAGAAAAGTATAAAAGACGACAAAACCCAAGAATGGTGAAGTTTCAGATTTTTTAGTTTTCATGATTACCAGCAGTTAATGCAAAGTTACTTCTCGAGTGAGAAAATCTGTTGTTCGTTTTTAATTGCTACTACTTTTTTTTTGCATTTTACTTTCCTGTATTTTATTTTGTTATGCAAAACTACTGTAGAACCTCAAGTAGGTTTTTACTCCCTTTTTACTGAATTCCAGCTTAATCAAGATATTTCTTTCAATTTTATGAATAGAAATATTAAACTTTTTCGTAAGATAATGAAAATACTGTACATCCTGTTCTGTTTTCTGCCCGACCGTTTGAAAAACCTGTTAATTTCTAAAAAATATACCTTGTGTTTATTCGAGATTTGCGAAGTGTTTGTTTGCAGGAAATAATTCACATGAAAGCCTTTTAGCTAGAGTAGTTTCCTCTGTACAATCTGCAAATATTGGGAAAATCAGACGTGACAGGACTTAGTCAAAATAATTTGAGTCCATTTATTTATCAGTTAAAGAAAAAAGTTAAATATATTTATTTAAAATCTTTGAAACATTTTTTTAATGCTGTTAAGAGTTGAGAAATACTATTTCAAAAAATTCATTTTTTATGTCCAATGTCTGTGGTGAAGAAGAAATGAAAAAGAAGTTTAAATTGTGAAAGTATTTAAATTAATTTTTTTAAAAACTTCCCAAAAAATTTAAAAAACCCAAAAGTGGGCTAAATAATGGGTTTTTTTAAATGGGTTTTTTCAAAAAAACCCATTGGGTCCGACCCAATTGGGTCCAATCCGGCCAACCCTGCTTGTGTATACAAGGACAGTTTGATACTTCATTTCTGTGAACACAATTTTTCATGTAAAAGCTTTGAATTAGAGTGGAAAGACAAAAATTTGAAAATTTTGCCTGAGAAGGCTGTTATGTTTGAGTTTCAGAATATAACTACACAACTTTTTGTTTGCTTCTGAAAAGCTTAACACTTCATATAGACTTGCATGTTATAGGTCAGCAGCTTATAGACATTCTACTGTATGCATTGGCATATTATATGGGCTCTAATAAGAAGCAATATAATCAAGCCATTATTATGCATTCCACAATAAATAAATAAATAAAAATAAGTCATCAATATAAAATAGTTAAGCAATTTTCAGCTGAGAAATTAAAGAGAATTGAACAAGCAAAAGTATACCTATTATAGCAGCATATAAGTTTGCTAGAGCCGTGAAACTCTTTTTTCCTTTCCTCCCTAGTCTGCTGTACAACTGTGCCACATTTTGCGTCATGACTCTTTTTAGACATGCTGTCATGAATGTTGAAATGTTTTTCCCATACGAAGTATGGAATAAAAAGTGAACCTATAAGTATATTTAAAAATAATAATAAGTAAAACGGCATAACAAATCATTTCCATTATGAGTTCTCAAAGTTAACCTCTTGCCCGTGACACCCAAACTCACTTCAGCATTTTAAGTGCACTAATTTTCGAATGCTCGACTAGAGTTCGGACAGGAGAAAAATCGGTGTTTAATTTCTGTGAAGCCCAAACTCAGTTTGTCTGTCCAAAGCATAATATGTAATTTACCATTTTCCAATAGTTGGCGGCCCCGGTTCAAAGGCGGGCTACAAGGCTAATAAGTGGACTTTCCCACTTAGATTATGATTCCAGGCTTAGAATGCTAAAAATGTACAGTCTTGAGCAAAGAAGAGACCGAGGGGACATGATTCAGTTGTTAAAATTTATTAAATTGAAAGATGTTACAGGGCTAAAGTTCAGCACTAAAAACAGGACAAGGGGTCATTGTTTTAAGCTATTTAAATCTCAGGCTAATATGGATATTAGGCAAAATTATTATTTCAGCAGGGTAGTGGAACCTTGGAACAGCTTACCGGAAGAGGTGGTAATGAGCACGGGAGTAGATAGTTTTAAGAGGGCCATTGATCTTCACTGGGGATTGTAAATTGACTAGGGCCAGCCTAGCTGGGCCCAGAGCCTGTTGCTGGTTGTCACTTTTGTATTTGTATTTGATACTTGTTTTTAAATTTTCCGCTTCCCAAATTTCATTCAAACCACATAATATTCAGAACGGGGAACCAGCCGATGATGAAGAATACTTCTAGGCCCTTCATGCTCAGATATCAGTATTTCGACACGAGAACGACCATTCCGCAAGTGACAACGAAAGAGAGACTTTTTCAAGCTGAAGCTGGATGCCGTTATGTTTGAATAACCTCCTTCCAGCCCTACCAAGATTTCCATTCCAACAGCAACAAGTCGGTGCAACAATTGACATTTCTACTTTTATTCAGTAAGTTACCGCCCTATAGCCAGGCCTAAGGCAGAAATACAAGAAATACACCGCCAGCTCAATCATTTCCAGCCAAGGACTGCAGTTTCGTGCTTATTAGCACTCATCAGCCCGGCATAGGAAAGTGACTGAGCTGGAGGTGGGAAACAACTTAAGGAAGCCAAGAGTGCCAAACAAACTGGTAGCTAATACAGAATTAGCACTGACCAGACGAGTGACCGAAGCAATGGTTCGGTTCAACTCGAATTTTGAAGGCAAGAAACTGCAGTCCTCGGCTGGAAATGATTGAGCTGGCGGTGTATTTCTTGTATTTCTACTTTTGCTCAAGAAAAACAAAATTTCGAACTATTATTTGATGACAATTTGAGGCACACTGATATGGTAGAGACAAACAGATACGCACAATAATGCATTGAAAGGCAACCCCTGAAGCCAAAAAGCGGATCAAGAAGGTGGGTGCTTACAATTAACAATGAAAAAAAAATCAAAATTTCCCATTTTTTACATGTTTTTTTTTTCTCAAATATACTTCAGAGGCAAGGGGTTAAAAATTATCTTGGCCAATTAAATTTTACCTAAATCAGTAGAAATCAAGTTATGTTTTGTAAGTAAATCCAGAAAACAAAAGCATGGAAAATAATTAAATGGTTGAATTTTCAAAAGTCGGAAGTTCTCTGGCAAAGAGCAATAAATGCTCAGTTGGATATCAATATTATTTATGACATAAGTATTAATCATGGGCTAATATTCAGGACAGAATAGCAGACTTATCTGTAAAAACATCGTGCAGTTATAAAAATGGCACATAAATTTATATCACTAGAATGGGCCTAATTCAGAAAGGCAATATCTGATCAAAGTGACATGTTTCAAGGTTGGTTGACAACTCTGATTCAGGTCCTTTCTCCCAACAAAGATCGAAACTGGCTTGCTAAGGTCAAGTAACCTCAAGGTAAATTTTGAATGTTTTCCTTTTGGGAGCATTTGATATCAAAAGTCTATGTATGCTAACAAACACTGAACAGTCAGGGGTCGAAGTAGTCCTATATATCCTATATTTCCTATATTTTCAAAAAAAGCATCAAAATCGTCCTATATTTCCTATATTTTTCAAAAATGTCTTATATTCCCGTTTTTTGTTGTTGTTGAACCAGGAGGACGATAATTCTGCAAATTTTGGTGCATGGTGCACTAAAGGAAAAGATGTTTTTGCCATTTTTTCAACTGTTCAGTGCCTATAAGCAATAGTGGATTTTCGCAATTGAGGGAGCATGCTAAAACATTCAAGAATAACGGAAACTCTGAAAAACGTCAGAAGGGACCTTCTCAAGCTCTGTTTGTTCTTAATACAAGTGTTAAAGGATTCAGTTCAGATATAAAATCAAAGAACAGTGGAATTAGTATTTGGGTTATGAGTGAGGAAGAAAAAATAAATGTTCAAATTTCGTTTAGTTATTTCTTCTATAAAGTACAGTTTTTTCAAAAAATATTCTTTTAACTACTGGAAAGTCATTTCAGATGTAAGGTATAATTTTGTTTGAGGTTTTTTTTTTTTTAAATCATTGATGAGAATAACTAAATTATTTGTGATATATATTATTTCTTTTTTCATAGCAAAATTATTCATATAATGTGTCCTATATTTTTTGTGGAAAATGTCCTATATGTGACAAGTTGGTCACTTCTACCCCTGAACAGTGCAAGAACTCAATGTGGAAATTGAACATATTAAAAAATCACATCAATGTGCATAGTTTCAAAGAGCAAATAGCTTCATGCTGTAAGAACAATTGCCTACTGAGGCCATGCTACTTCACTATTAGAGACTATTGTTAGTAGGGGCATTGATATCAAAAAGTCTATGTTAATAAATCATGCAATTTTTCCAAGCAGGGGCAAAAACATGAAACTGCCGCCTTTACCTATCTTACTTAAAGTTTTGATGTGAGTTTCAGTGAAAAAAACTCAGAAATAGGGTGAATTTGCTGGCTGGGGCAAATGGTTCAGGCTGTCTCCTCCTGGTATTAGATTAATAAGAAAGTGTTTAAAAATGTGATTGACTGATAGTGAAGTACTGCAGAACAAATCATAGGGGACATATGCCAATAGTTAATTTGGATGATTAAAATTTTAATGATGATACTAGACGCCAATGCAGCTAGATTAGTGGCCTGTGGTGTTGGCATCGCCACCTACGATGGCTCGCACAATCTGCTGCTGGTGAGTTGGTGTACAACTCTGTTCTTCCGAAGTACTAAAGTACAGCACTTTTGGAGCTGTACTGTCTTTGGCTTTGATAAGTGAAAGAAATTTAAATGACGTTTTTGATACGTAAATAACATTCCTTCAAAGGAAAAGACGAAAAAATTATTGCATCGAAAAATGCATCCCCTGCATCGGTACATCAATAAAAAAGTGTTAATTTTTTTTGCGGCAAAGCTCTAGAATCATTTGATTCTGAACTATTCAATAACTTCCACTTTAAGCAGAAAAGAGAGAGAAATTACGAACACAGGACAATGTGGCCTCGAGAAAAAGGAAAAACCTTCACTCTGTGAGTCACTTTGGGTAATATTAATATTATTATTGGAAAATTGTTCCGAAAGAAGGGAAAAGTGTTTTGAAGAAGAACCAATAGGGGAGAATGTTAGGTTTATCATTAATTTCTCTGCTAATTAAAGTTGCAGAATTTTAACACCTAGCTAAACATGTAGCCAGGAAAATAACAAATTTATTGATACCTGATTTGATGCTCAGTTTTCTGTCATTCATCAGGAGTAGCAATGACATAGATAGATATATATAAAGATATTTGCCTCTTAGAAATTATCCAGTGCTTTTGAAAACTTGAATGTATTCCTCTAATCGTAGTAAACTAAAATGCAATTTATAATTAGAAGTGCCATGCTTAGTGTCAGATGTTGTTTAAAACATTCAAAACTAACAACTTTTGCGTATGTGATAGAACATTTTGCTTACAGAAACTTAATGTAGAACTTTAATTCCTTTAACTATTTTTCAGATCACCAGATGTCGCCTTAAGCATCTTTAAAAAACGCACTTATATCATTTTTAATTGTAACACTAGCAAAGCGAACTGCGCACTACTCTCCAGTCAGCCATTATATATACAACAAGTTTCGTTCTACCACTACCAAAGGTAGGCGATTATGTATTATATATTTTAGTTCATAATGTTTTTCATATGCAAATATATTCATCACACTGTATATAATCATTGCAATCATTAAATATATGGATTGAACTTGCGCCTGGTTATTAAAAATAACAGTATGCAATATAATCCCAATTTAATAATTGTCAAGGACTGGAAAAGTTATTGTTAAACCAAGGATATCATTAAATTGTGGAGCATGGACAGTCAACGCAGTCAAATGTGGATCAGTAAAATGTATCATTCAACTGAGAAAATCATTAAATGGAGTATCGTTAAATCAAAATTATACTGTATGTTTAGCTTAAATCATTAAAATTTTGCAACAAATGATTTTGACTTACAAATCTGGTTTGCAACTCTTTGTCATTTCCTAGCCTTTCATTCAGATTTTCCAGCTCTGAATCGGTAAATATAGGCAAAATAAGGTCATCTGGGAGGTGAGGTACCTCAACCATGTCATTTGGCTTTAAAATTACTTCTCTTATCTTGCGCAGTTCTGCCTGTAGCCGTTTTTGCCTTTCTTCTACATCCTTTACCTTCAAGAAGGTTTTCTCTTGGACATTTAAAAGTTCCATCACTAAAATGAAAATTTTTCAAAAATAAAAAAATGTACTACATTACGGATAAAAAATATGTTATATCGATAAAGAACATAACACATATGTAATCACCAATAAGTATAATATTTCAGGATGGGGAAATTCTGGATTTCAGAGAGTGTTTTATATGCAAGTTATAAGAGAAAATGCTCAAAAGAAGGCAACTATCATGTCAAATGATTTTTTTAAATTACCAAGTGAACCTTATACACAATAAGTACACATTAATATTGCAATTAGTTACCGCCCCATAGACAGGGCTAAGACAGAACTACATGCACTATACCGGGATAAATTCAACCAGTCTGTCTTGCATCATTAGATTCTGCCTTAGCCCTGGCTCAGGGACGATAACTTACTTCTAAATATCCAAACTTTGCCTTCAATTCACGAGTTGAACGGCACCATGATGCGGACACTCGCTGAGGAAATAAATTTACTTTATCTACCAGTTTGTTGGGGCTCTCAGTTCCAATGAGATGACATCTGCCTCCTGCTCGGTTATTCACTAACCCAGACTGATGAGTTCTAATAAGGGCTCTGTAGGCTCTGAATGTGATAACATCCTGTCTGGTATAGTGCATGTATTTCATTTTATGTGGGGAGTTTTTGTTCACATTAGAATAAATTTTACTTCAGACTCACACACCAACATAATTTTACATTCACTCATACTAAGGATGGAAGAAACTTACTCCTACACACACACAAAGAAAACCTTTTTACTTCCTTTTACAAAAAAGGAAGTATTGTATTCGCGAAAAAATTTTCACTCAAAAATCGACCTTAATTTACATTTTACTCACCTGTGACTGAATATTAAGTTTTTTTTTGACTCATTTTTTTTTTAAATTTTAATTGAGAGTATTTACATAGTCTTAACCAATTTTATATTACTTACGAATTTATTTACAAATCAAAAAGTAATACTAAGAATAAAAATTTATAATTCAACATTAATGAAAGTCTCTTTTATGAAATTTTTATGCAGAAGTTTAAATATTGTCAAATTTCACTATCTGATATGTTTTCAAAGCATTAATCATAATTGAGATTACATTGTTTAAACCATTGTTTAACCATAATCTAAAATGCCTTTCCATAATGGCTCCACTTTAAGGGTTGTACTATGTACCACATATAAAAAATCAAAACTAAAGTAATTTATTATACTCACTTAATTGCTTCAGCTCCTTAAACTCCAAATCTTTTTTAAGTTTATGTATGCCTAAAATTAAAGAATACATGGTATATAGCAATTCTTATGATAAATGCATTACAAGAATTAAACATTGAAGACAAAAACTGTAGCAATATAACTTGAGAGCATATTACCTGAACTAATATATCTTTAATACTCTTATACTATAAATAATTAAAATCAGTTTGCCCTATTTAGCCAGTCCAGAAGAGAAATCGAATACACAAGGTTATTCGAATGAAATCGTGGAGTTTCAAACATGTATATTTAAAATATTTTAAATTGTACAAAAGCAGAAGTACCCAGAAGCGATTGCGGCAGAGATCAGTTTTTCAGCTGAATCAGTGGTTAATTGAATAAACCACTTTAATGAATCAAATTGTCAAAACAGAACAAAAATTCAGCTTCATTGAACTAGCTGCTTTATTGAATCAGCCACTTTATCGAATCAAAACTGTTTTGAACAAACAGCGACTCACGTAAGTGGCAACCAATGTATCCTTCACATCACCATTTTTCAACCTTTTTTGACCATAAATAGTATTTTCCGGAAGGGAACTTTTGTTAGATTTTTGGATAAAAATAGAACGACAGATAAGTGTATCATTTTTAATACTGAAGAAGATTCTAGTCACATTGAGAGCAATATAAATACATCTTCTAGTCTTAATGTAGAAGTTAATCATGACAATGGAGAAACGCCAAAAGGTATGTCTAGTCGCATTGGAGATTTTGCTAGTTTCATCTGCGAAGAGTGACTAGACAATGTGTATGAAATTAGTAATGATTGTTCCTTGCCATCAAATTCTTCTGATCAAGATAGCGCATGTTGGCCTTCAAATTGCAATAAGAAGTGCATACAGTCTAACCTCATTAAACCGCCCCCCGAAAAACCGCCACCCTATTAGTTCGCCAAGAAAGACTGAAAAAAAACCATTCCGTATTGGAATGTAGTACAAATTCCCTCATTAAACCGCCACCTCACTGTCCGCCAAAGGCCATTGATTTTCCACGGAAACTATATACTCAGCATGTTAAAATAACTGTTTAAACCGCCATATTGAAAGCAGGACTAGAGAAGATAGACTATACAATGGATATTTTTCAATGCCCTCTATTCAAAGAATGTCAGGCAGTTCAAAGTAGGAGATAAATCATTTACTAGAGTGTGACTATGTACACAGAAATCATGCATATGAAATCACTTGCACCTGCCACTTCTTGTTGTCCACAATGTGTTGCCCTTAACAAATTTCCCTAGATTAGTCACCAGGTAATTGTCCAGTTTTCTTTCGCTCTCTATCAACATTCAGCTTCACCTCTACTTTCTGGCCATTTACCCATTAATCCGTCTCCTGCGAAGCTCGGTTCCCCAAGGAGCATTGTTTTCAACGTCTCCAAGAATTCTTAACCTGAGATTATCAGCTCTTCCATGTTTCTACTCTTCATTTTGACATTTCGCCTTTACTCAGCTATTCTCCACCCCTTCTTGTATCTGGCTTGGGGGAGGGAGGGGGTTAGACTAAACCTTTGACTTCTTATGCAAGTTTTGCAAACGACTGTTGTTAGGTATCAGCGTTCTATAACGTCCCGTTCTCTCATTTTGCAATGTAAAAATGTCGAAAACTATCTTAAGCGTGCATGAAAAAATTCTAATTTGTGAGTTTAAGGAAAAAAATCAAGCCGCAAGCCATCAATCTATTGCCAATCATTTCTTCAATATTCTGGAATAAAAAGTTAGCCAAAGAACCGTTGGAGATATTCTGCAGGAGAAACAAAAGTGGTTAGGATTAGAGAAATCATTACATACAGTCAAGAAGATAAAAACTGGGAAGCACGAAAATTTGGAAAATGCTCTACTCATGCGGATAACCCAAGTGAACGAAAATAACGGTGCTGTGGCTGATGAAGTTATAAAGGAAAAAGCAAAAATTTTTGGCAAAGAATTGAACGTTGAAAACTTTTCGTACAGTAACAGTTGGCTCGACCGATTTAAAAAAAGGAATGGCCTGTGTTTGCACACTCGTCACGGTGAGACTGCTACAGTTTATGTCACAAAACGTAATGCTGGGAAAACAAAGCTAGCTGAAATTATTGCAGAGTACAACTTGAAAGATGTTTACAACATGGACGAATCTGGATTGTTCTTTGAGATGATGCCCCTCCAAAACAATTTCAAATAAAGCCGAAAAAGGTGTGAAGAAGAAGAAAACCAGGATAACAACTGTGCACTGCACAAATGCTGATGGAAGCGACAAACGACTTTTAGAAGTCATTGGTAAAGCGAGAAAGCCTCATTGCTTCAAAAATTTTCGCTCAGAACTCTATGTGAAGAATCGTTTCAATAAAAAGGCGTGGATAAATGAAGTTGAATTTACTGACTGGGTGAATGCGTTTAACAACGGGATGAAAATGCAAAAAAGAAACATGTTGCTAATTCTCGACAATTCACCATGCCACAAATTAAAAATACTGTCTAATGTGAGAATAGAATTTTTGCCACTGAACACCACAGGAATTCTGCAACCAATGGATGCTGGCATCATCATATTGTTTAGGGCCCATTTCAGACGGTTTTTTGTTAAAGAAAACCATGGAGGATATGAATGAAAATCGTAAATGTGATGCTAGGTTGAAAGATGCAATTTACTTTGTAAAAAAAGCCTGGGACTGTGTAAGTGAGGACACAATCAAAAACTGTTGGAAACATACCGGATTGATAAGAGCCGATGCAAATGTTGATCAACAGATTTTTCAAGACCCTGCAATTACAGCTTTTAATGAAAAATTTCAAGAAGCGAATGAGGTGCTTAGCCTTGAAATGAGAGTGGATGAATTTTTAAACATCGACCATGATGAGCCAATATTTGACGTGTTGACAGATGAAGAAATAGTTGACTTTTTTAAAGTTCCCGAAGTATCAGACCACAGCGAATCGGATTGTGACGAAGAGGAATCAGAACCAAAAATCACCGGGAAAGAAGCACAAGATTGCGTCAAAAACCTTAGACTCTACTTCGAACAAAACAAAAAAACTGACAGAGAAATGATCAACAATGTACTCCGTTTTGAAAAAAAATGTGAATGAGTTTTGTACTCGACAAAAAAAAAAAAAAAAAAAAAAAAGAACTTTAGATAGTTATTTTTTTAAACATTAAACTGGTTCATGCGGGTAAGTTTATCTTTTGAATATTTGTTTTTGTTTTATTTACTGTCTTAGTATCCATTTTCTATTATGATTCAAAGATCAATTGGGAAGGAAAATACATAATTTTAACTATATTTTCTTAAAACCATGCATTTATGAAAGATAGAGGAAACCTCGTTAAACCGCCACCCTCGAGTTTCGCCAACTTTTGGGCCATCACTAAGGTTGGCGGTTTAACGAGGTTCGACTGTAATTACTTCTGTAAATTCCAAACATTTTCACCACTGAAGAGTCTGTTTCAATATTAATTGCAAACCTTGAAAATAACTGTAACAAGAAAGTTTGAAGAATATCAAATTGAACTTGTTAACAGGCTACCAATATGTGATGAGCCTTTAAAAAATCCTGACAACTTTAATGTACAGGAAGAATTTCAATGTTCAAGTTTTACAACAGAAGAGGGGAATTCAAGAAAAAGGAAATAATTTGATTTTTCCATTCAGGAAAGAAATGACATTAAGCTGAAGAGGATTAAAGAATCTCACCCTATATTGGCTCCATAATATTTAAAGTTACAAACTTATCTGCAGAACAAAAATCCCAGAGAATAGGCGGATTGCAATAAATGAGCAATTTTGGGACATTAGTTCTGTAGAGGGCAGAATTTTTTTTGTTCTCAACATGGTCAGCAAAATGCCTGTTAAATGAAAGACTTGCCGGATTGACTCAAGGCATTTCAATACAAATATATTTTATTAAACAAATGAAAGACACTCCGTAAGAGTTGGTAAAAAAATTTTTTCTTGCAACTTTAGAATATAATAAACATAACGACTCAATATTACGCTTTTTCTAGAGAGAAAAGTGAGATATCTCCTGAGTTTGACAAGAGAAGAGAAAGGGCTTTAAAGAATAAATATAATCATCAGTCACTCATTGAACATATTTAATCCCTCGAACCTAAAACTGCTCATTATAGAAGAGAGCATTCCCCAAACAGAGGTTATTTGCCAAGTGACACAACCCTTAAAAAATGTATCACCACATCATAAAAAGACATCCCGATTCTACATGTTTGTACGAGTTTCATAGAAAAGAAGTATCAAAGATGAATATATCGTTCATTACATTAGGTAACCAAGAATGCGAGCATTTCATATTGCTTGAACCATCGGAAAATAGATTGCAGTCATTGTAATGCATGGAACAATCACATTAGAAAAGCTACTACAGCTGGAAGCAGAGTATAAAAAGGATGCAGACGAGGGCTAAATAGACAAAGTTGTAAAATACTCTGTCGATATAGAAAAAGTAATTATACTTCCAAGGTGTGAGATGTTCAAATCTGTTGTTTTCAGCCGAAGATTAACTGTTTACAATGAAAGTTTCGTACCAGTAGGAAAAAAATCAAACAATCCGACTGTTGCATACTTATGGCATGATGCCATACAAGGCCAAAATAAAGAAGAAATTATAAGTACGGTATACAAGTTTCTCATAACGACGTGTCGGGATATCAAGCGTATCGTATTATGGATGGATAATCGCTCATCGCGAAATAAAAATTGGGCTTTCTTAAGCTATCTTACGTTCTGCAGCAATTCAATCTACATTGATGCAGACACAATTGAAATCAAGTACTTTGAGCCAGGGTACACTTTTATGTCTTGTGATTCATTTCATCACCAGGTTAGAAAGCAATCCATAAAACAAAAAAGATTTACAATTTTGACGATTTCAAAAATGCGGTAAAATCTACATCAGCGAAAGTTAATGTGTTGGAAATGCAACCAAATGATTTTTTCAAATGGAAAGACTATGCTATAAAAAGAAAAAATAATGTAACATAAATGTGTCAATGGCAACAAAGAGTGGTTCAGCTATGACTAGAAACAAGGGAAAAAGTGACAACAATTTGCCCTATTTACGTGATATCGTACATTTGCGGGCAGAAAGAGGAAAGAACATTTTGTTCTACAAAAAAACTATCACGATGCTACATGGGAAGAACTTGACTTTTTAAACATCAAAATGTTGAAAAATGCCATTAAACTGCCTCAACATTATGAACATGCAGTTGGGATCACTGTATCAAGAAAAAATAACATAATCAAAAATCTTCTTAATTCAGTTAAAAGGTATAATACCACAAAGTAAGTCGTTTTGCTTTTTGGAATCAGTTGCAGGTAAGCGATAAAAAAGAAAAATTATTGTACTTGTTAAGCTTTTGTAGCTGCACTTTATGCAGATTGTCATGTTTTATTTTTGTATTGTATTTTGTATTCAATAAATATTTTCACATTCTATAAGCTCATGCCACTGAAGATAATAAAAAATGTATTACATAAATGTAAAACATAAATTATATTTTAATTTATTGCATTTAAGAATGATGAAGATACATGCCTTAATTAATGAAGCATTTTATTTACGAATGAAAAGTAGCCTACATGAAGTCTAATGAATGAAAATTCATTTAATATAAATGACTATATTTATTAATTATAAACAAAAACTTTCTCAAAAAACATATTTGTACATGTTAGACTAACCAGTTATAAATAAGTTACGGTAAGTTAAATTTTATATTCAGCTACAATTAAAAAATTATAGGCTGTAAAACTTAACCGTAAACGTCTCATTTGGAGCTCAACTGCAGATATGCAGATACCACATCTGTGCTTAGTATGGCAGTAAAGGATATTATTATTATTCATCATATATTTTCTTTTCTCCCTGCCCTCCTTTCTTCTTTTTTTTCGAGAAAAGGAATTTTTTTCAATTGTAGACGAGAAAAAAATCTCTGGATTGTTGAAATTTTTCTGAGGATCAGTGCCAGTTGAGAATCGCTGCTTTACATATTCCCACAAGGAAAAAAATTACATTGGCTTATGTCTGGTGACCCAGGGGACCAATCACAAAGTGATTATTCCTTGACTGTCATTTTGACCAACAATAAATAGCAAGTGAGACCTATACAATAACAGACAGAGATATTTAGTAGTAGCCAATTGAAACTTTTCAACTGGCTCTTTCTTTCAAGCTCCACCAAAGAGCTGTAGGTCCAATATACTCAAATCCGTAGCTTTATGAAACCCCACTATTCTTTTTGAATCACCCTGTGTAAGCTGAAGTTTAAAAAGCTGCAGGAATTTTTCATTCAATAAATGGTCTGTCTGTATTGAAAATATTTAACAGCCTTTTTATCAGGAGTTTTTAACCTATAAATTGCGCTTATATAAATATGTGCTTTGTTTAAGAGTTCTCAACCATTTTTATTTATAATTGGCAAAACTAGAAAAAGAATAATTAATAGTGAACTGTTTTTTGCTGCTAGTTTAAATTGCTTACAGCTTAGTTAAACACGAAATAATCATGGAAAGCAAGAAGTAAACATTTTCTGAAGTTGGGAACATAAAGGAAGAACATTTTAAATAAGAGCGTTTAGTACTTTTAAAATTTTATTAAGGTTAAATGAATTCTTGTTGTTATTTTTTAATTCCACATCTAATATTAAAATTTTAAATGATTGCCAAAAATGACAACTAAAGGAGCCTCGATTGGAGGTTACTGCCCCAAAAATGTTTTTATTCAACCAATTTTCACTGATGAGTCAAGAAATTTGGAGATTAACATTGCAATTAAAAAAAAAAACTTTTTAATCTTGCCACTTCTCATTAGATGTAGGTATGTATGCTTGTATATGTATTTTTGCTTTGTTTTGTTTTGTTTTTTTATGATTCTGTAAAATTAGGAGTTTAGTAAATTGAGAATTCTCCCTCCCAAAAATTTAGGTTCAGTGCCCTTGTGGGTACCACATAAACTGAATTATTGTACATTTTGTTAACCAAAATTTGTTTAATGATTTTTATTTCTTTTTTCTTCACTTAAGAACTCTTGTTTACCACAATTAATTTTAAAGCCTTTTTTTGAAAACCTAAGACTGGTCACAGTGCAAACATATCCCAACACATCCACACACAAATGTCCTGGAGTTTTTCTTTACAAAGGTATTCAGACGGCAGCAAAATGACTGTGACTGTTTAATTAATAATCTAGTAAGGAACTGATAGAGCTCGAAAAGAAATGCAATCTGTACTACACAAAATATAATTTGAATCTTTTGTCAAATTGCAACTGTGTGAAGGAATATCAAAAATTAAGAATCATGCAACTATATACACTACTAATATGCTAATTTATCCCTGTTTCTATTTTACTATAATTTTACTTTTTATAAAACCTGGAAAATCGTAAGAGTTTTATACTTTAAGTATTCCAGAGAAGTAAACTTGATTCCTGTAAATCCCGGGTTCCCCAAATATTTAAAAAATCAAACTAAATAAATAAAAATAGTATAAAAATAGATTAACAGCTAAGAATGACAATATTTAGAAACTTAGTGGCTAAAAGCTGGCAAGTGCAGTAATCAAAATAACTGCTTGATGAAACTAAAACGTTAACAAAAGCAAGTTTGCGGTTTTCCTTAGAAATTAAAAATAGTTATAATTAGAAATTAAATTTTAAATTTTAACAAAATAAATAAATAATTGGTTATGAAATTAAAAAGAGAGAGAAAGCCAGGCAAAGGTTAGTTTAAAAAACAAAGCTTGTCAGAAAACTAATTATTTTGAAAGAGGAAACATATTACAGCCAATAATATACAAACTTGAAAGCATGGCAGGCGACGTTGAAAATTTCTTTCGCATTTTCCTTGTACCATATAATTCTTCATCAGAGGACGAGCCATCCATTTGTTGACGATTAAATCCTAGTGCATGTCGAAAGAAACTTAATTACTGATCAAATATTAAGCAAAACCAAAAGTATTTATTTTATCTAGACATTGGTATGCAGTACATTTGCAAATTTTGTGGTTGAAGAATGGTTGGTTTTAACATTCATTTTTCAGCATTAAGGTAATCATTTGCTATTTTTTTAGATTTTTTGATTTTTGAATGTAAGAAATGAGCTTTAAATTTGTATTTAACGCATGTTTAACTTTTAAACGCTTTTTTTTAACCTTCTGATTTTATTTAAATTGAAACAAAATTTTTTGCTTTCACCCTTTAAGACGCTCAGGGTCGACAAGCGGCCATGTCAGCCTAGTCTGAAACTAGAGGCTTGATTCTTTGGAAAGCCTGACCTGGAATAGAACTCAACAGAGCTGAAGACACCAATATCCTATTTTTTTCTTCCTTTTAATAATTTTATGAATTAAAATTACTTGTGATATTTTAACTTAAGTGAACACCAATAGATTGCCGCACTATAAAAATGGCTTTTTGTAAGGGCTCAATTAATTAATCGAAGCACAGCGGTTTCATACTTCCGCGTGATAGATCAGTGTTCATTAAGGTTGACTCGGTCTTTCATCCCTTCAGTGGGGAGATAAAATGAGTACCGAGTGTGTTCAAAAACTAAACACTGGGGGTTCAACTTTCGGCTGACCACCAAGCAGAATATCTACCTTTGCACCTCTTGATCACAGTATGCCCTCTTGGTCCTTATGGGCTGTTGAGGCACTGAGTTTAGCTTCAATTAATTAAATAAAGGGAAATTTTTAACTAGCACTAAAACAGTCAACCATTTTTTTTCATACTCTTGGAGGTATTAAATCATATTTTTTGTAAAAGATTCAAATTAATTTTTGCAGCATGGTTTTTTCATCGGCATGTTTTTTCCCCCCCGCCTTAGGTTGGTAGTGTGAACAAGTGGTAACACCCCTCCCCTACCCCCTATGCAAAAAAAAAAATCATCTTTCTTTCGGAATATAAAATGTATGTCTAGATCATCCAAGGTTCCCTTACTTTTTTTCCTGTGAACCCATTGCCATTATTTTGTTTTATGTGGACCCCTTATCGAGGTCTAGTTCCAAAATTAGTAAGACCAAGTACTATTTACATTCAAGTGTTTCAAAACAGAGTGAATTAGGTGTTTAACTATTGCCTAAGCTATTCTAAAACTATCAGGGAAAAGCAGAATAAATGGAAATGTCATGAGATAAATCACAAACTTACCTGATAGACTGAAATATTACATTGGGGGTTTTGAAATTTCCTAAATTTAAATCTTAATATTATCTTAAAACTTTTTTTGGAAATATTAACATCATATTAAAACTTATTTTGGTGGAATCCATATTTCTGTCATGTAAAATCTTGTATTCCTACTATATAAAAAATCAATATGTGATTACCGGGTGGTGAATTCGTAAATTTTCCAGTGCCGGAAAGCCAGTGAAAAGTCATTGAATTCTGAGTTCAGACCAATTTAATGTGAAAGAGAAAACATTTTTTCCAGAAAAGAAGTACCGGAACAGCCTTCTGGCACAAATTCACTGCTAGTTAATTGTGTTTTGTTCAATATAGTACTAATAGATGGACTAAAATACAATGCAAATTTGCTTAAATGTCTAAGCTTGTGGACCCTTATGTGTATGTTTAGCACCCCCAGGGACCTTGCTAAGGATTTTGAGTTGTTCGCCAGTAAATTAGCCAAATTTTTAAAGTGTTAGCCAAATTTCAAAAGGCTTAGTCAAAGAATAACTTTTACTCACTTTAATG
The DNA here is from genome assembly GCF_026930045.1 of Uloborus diversus. NCBI lineage: Eukaryota > Metazoa > Arthropoda > Arachnida > Araneae > Uloboridae > Uloborus > Uloborus diversus. The sequence goes on from NC_072739.1 coordinate 26,098,877, forward strand.
TATTTTTGTCTGCAGAAATATTTAATCACAGAGTGAAGTATAACTTACTTTTTGACAATTTTTTGAGGATAAGAACAGGGGTATATCCAGGAATTTTTGTCCGTTTTTAGGAATTTTGTGAGAAAAAAATGCAAATTAAGTACAGTTTTTCCACAAATCATATGTAATTTTTCAAAGGAAAAATGGCTAAAAACAACTTAAAGTGATATTTATCATTCTTAAAAATATTTGAGAGTAGAAATAAAAGCTTTTAATAAAGTAAAGACAGCATTCCTATCTCAGGGTTCATACTCATTTTTTAAAATGAAAATTAAGGACTTTTTAAGGACTCTCAAAATTTTTTAAGGACTCATCGGAATATAATTATCTAACTTTAGGAACACCAGTTCTAAATTTTTCCGGGGGGGGGGGGAGGTAAAGTACTCTGTACCTATTAGTACATATATATACACATGCATAACATGTTTCCAAAATGCACAGAAAGGCCCAATTTACTAAGATATCCTAAATGACAAGGCCTGTCATTTAGAACATCTTGAAAACGATCTTGAGATGGGACAAACCTACTCCGGTATAATACCAACTATTGTTAAGATCTTCTTACCTTCTACCAAGTTAAGTTTGTCTATGTATAATTTAATACAATACGAACCCATTTTCAGTAAAACATATTTTAAAATTTCATAAATCAATAAATCTGATGCAATGAATTTTTAATTAAAACTCTTTTGAAAAGATACGACTTAAGAAAAAACAAAAAAAACTTTTCATTTATTTTCATAAAACAGAGAATTTTCATAAAACAGACAGAGGCAATTGCTCAATTTTTTAACTTCATTTTATGTTCCTCAATTTTTTTAATAATATCATTTAGTTCAGTTTCTTTCTCAGAAGCACTTTTACTTATCGCATTTGCTTTGATAAATTTGTGAACATCTATTTCTTTTTCCCCCTCACAACAGAGGTTATCAGCAGAAATTTTTAAACTTTTAACATCAATTTCTAATTTAGATTTCTTGGATGTTAACAATAATAATTCATCTTCCAAGAGTTTCCGTTTCACTCCAGCAGAACTATTTTGTTCTTTAAGGCTGTCCAAATATGCCATATATCGAGACCTAGCACATGACACAGAAGATATAAGTTCTTTAGTTATAGGCACCTTATCAATTCCACCACAAAATTTCACATGATCATATATTACTCGTTGGCTAACATACGACTCCTCTTTTAGATTTTCAACCTCAATTTTTTTGTTGATAGAAAATCCTCTTTCTACTGTTGCTTGGCCATGGGATAAGGTTAAAAGCATCTTTACAATTTTCCAACAATTAGTGTATTTTTCTTTGGCAAAATATTTATACAAAAAAGAATCTAACCTTTTCTTTTCTTTTGAAAAGGAAGAAAATTCACCCTTATTTGCAGACACTTCACTAGCTACAAAGTCTTTAAATTCACACAAGATGACTTCACAGTCCTTAACATCAACTTTATGACAGTCCACTAATTTCTCCAAAACTTTTTGAAATTTTTTAATCGTATCTTTTTCATTGCCAGCCATACGCTGGGGGTCTAAACAAACAATATTTCTGACAACGCTGTGATTGACAGGACATTTGTCAGTTATATCTTTTAGCATAGTCACAACAAATTGTTGACATTCATGTTTAAACCGCATCAGTTGATGCTCCACAATTAATTTTTTATTCACAAGCTCACTTAAAATTTTAGCAGCAGTAAATCCACTGCTGATGTCGGCTATTGCAGAATATGCAGCTTTGTCCTTAAAATCATAACTGCACATTTTTAGAACGGTTCCCATACTTTTCATGGCATCTTTTTTTAGTACATTAAAATTTAAACAACATTTTCTAACTAGAACATGAACATCAGTAGCCAAAAAGGGCAACATTGGCTTATCAGTTTGGTATTCAGTTAAAAAAGGCCTTAACTGCAGAGCAATTGATAGAAAGCAATTTAATTTTGCTGGCATAAGTGTATCTTTAATAGCAGTTTGCACAACAAAAAAAGATTTAGGCTGCTTTCTTGTTTTGATCACACCTTTTTCAATATTTTTGAAAAAAACGGCCAAGTCCTCCCAAATTTCAAGCGCACGCTCTACAACTGGGACATTTTCCAACCACCTATGATTAACAAATTTTAACGGAAATTTGCCAGTCTTTGAATATTTCACATAATCATCTCGACGAGATGGACAGTCCTTAAATAACCAGTAGAGGGCAACTAGGAAGGAAGATATCCCCCATTCTGCTTCTGCTTCTCCTCTTTTGAACGCATTGTTAATTATGTGTAAACCACAAGATCCAATGTTAAGAATTTCGCAGTCATAATTTTGCGCAGTGTCTTTCTGTAATTTTTCATAAAAAGACCAGTTAACCGCTGGTCCATCCATTGATATTTGTAAAATATTCTTGAATTCTAACCTGTCCCCAATACCACTATAAAACGACTTTAATAAGTCGCCAGCAGTTGAGTGGCCAAGAAAGACAGAAGTCAGAAATCTTGTATATACTTCATTCAGTCCAGAATGCCAAAATCTGACATATAGATCCATTTGTTTGGATTGCCTTGCTTTGTTTAACGTTTCATCAAACAGAAGTGTGTAACACTGCACATTTTTAAGCGAGTCACACAGAAGCTGTTGGAAGTGTGGTGCAATGCCATAGTAGCACACATAAGCACTTTTCTTTTCTCCTTGAGAGAACTTCTGGGCAACAGCGCTGTCTGGAAACATTGTAGAGAAAAGTTTCGAGATGTCTTCACACGACTTCAACGAATAATGGGACGTCATGCATTTTAACAACCACAAAATCTCAGCAGATACCACATCAGATTTTGTAACAAAGTCTGTTACAGATCTTTTGTTCAGCTCTGTTGCACTGCTAGAACTCGGCTGCTCAACTAACGTTATCGTCGGCTGCTCAACTAACGTTATCGTCGGCTGCACCTGAGTACAAGTCTCCACACTAGAACTTTCAGTTGTAGACACAAATTGCCGAAGAGATATACCAGACTTCTTTGCTGCCATTAAATCCTTGTGCTTTTTCCCTGGAAATAAAAAAGAGATTAAAACAGGTTGTTCTGCAAATTAGCATTCTTAACCCTACACTAGGGGCCCCCTTCCCAAGCTCAATGCCAACTGCCCCCCCCCCTCATCTAAAATTTTCACAACCCTCTTGCCCCTTTTCATTCTTTGTTAGCCCTATTTTTTTTATTTCATTTATTTAAAAAAATAGAAGAATTCTGAGCTATGACATTTCCACAGACAAAATAATTTTAAAAAATGAAAATAAAATAAATAATTAAACAATTAAATCCATAAATCAATTCAAAAAAAAAAAAAAATTTAATCTCCCTCCACTAAATTTTGAAGGTGCAATTCGCACCATAATCCCCTGCCCCACACAAAAATCAATCAATTTAGACACATTAATTACCTTCATTCTATAAAGAAAAAAATAGGTATACTTTAAAATTAATATTGAGGAATATACAAGGTTAAACTTTCATCATATAAACAAACTACTAGTATAAAATATAATAAATGTAACATTAAGGTGTTAATAGTTAACCCTATCAACTTTTCATAAATTATGAGATAAAAAAAATAACTGCTTACGACCCCTTTCCCCCTTTTTTTTTTAAAACCCTTGCGCGCTTATTTTTAGCACTTTTTAAAAGAAGTTTATTTTTTAACATTTATAATTTCTTGATATTTAATTTTTATTATTTTGTCAGAAAAGTCTTGTGCTACGCCAATGACATTCACACACAAAATTAATAAAATAAATAATTTAAATTAAAATAAAATCAATGAATAAAAAAAAAACTTACACATATCAAGTTAATTGAAACAGACAAAAGACTGAAATTTACATACCTGACATGTGCGTTTTCAATGCGTATTCCCCCATTTTTCCTAAATCAATTACTTTACTGCAAATGCGACATCTAGCTTTATGCTTGTTGGGAGAGTATTGCTCCAGCCAGTCGTACTCTGGTTTCTTTAACCACAACACGTTGAACACGCATTTATTAGACATATTTGGACTTGTGAAACTTCTGCATTAACTCAAAACTCAATCATATATGCCGATGAAGATCCACGTTGTTTTCCTTTCGCATCGAGCGCGGCGCGACACCAACGATTAAACCTCGGGAACGTCAGTGACGTATCCCGCTTTTGCTCTATGATTTTCTTCCACACTTCCAAAATGGTTATTCCTGGCATTTAACCGTCCATGACGCGAACGACACAAGTTAAGTTGTCACACATCTGTTGAAGTCACTGAGCTGGATAACAAGTTGGAGAAGTATTGCACGAGTGCAAACGGCGAAAACAAACCTTTCGGATTTGTACGCAGTCCTCATGTATGTTGAATGCTGTTTAGCTTCTAAATAAATAAATAAAACCTTTCAGATCACATGCCAGCTTTTTAATTCATGGAAGTAACACTAAGAAAAATAAAATCAATAGTTTTTAAAAAATTAAGGAAAATTTCAAAAAATTAAGGACTTTTTAAGGGTTTTTTAGGGACCTTAATTTTGCTTGTTATAATTAAGGGTTTCTTAAGGGTTTTTTAAGGAAGTACGAACCCTGTATCTTAGCCCGATGTGTCCAGACATCGAACACAATGAAACAAACACTCCATTCAGCAAGGCATCCGCCAACAATTTCTACTTGGTAGCCACGCTGTGCACTCGATATACAATCAGCGAGAGACCCAAGTACAGTGACGCAAGTCAAGAGGCAAACCTCATCCTTCCTCCGATCCGATGGACGGTAATGCTCCGATGCTAACGCGCGTGCTATTAGGGGTCAGAATTTTGTGAAGGACACTTGAGTGAACTGGACACTTGAGGGGCTTTTCAAACACCTACCTATTTGAATGAGACTTTTCATTGCAGTTAAAAAAATAAATAAATAATAATATAGAAATGCATTAAAGCTTGCGAGTTATTTGAGACTTAAACTATCCAGTTTCAATCCAGATATCAACTCCCTCGTCGAGGAAAAACAGCGGCGGAAAATCCCATGGAGCTTTTACTTTGATGACTTTTTTTTGGAGTTTTCTTACAGCTATGCCAGCTAAGTGAATGCAATAAAGTTCTTTTCTCGAAGAAAAGATTTTGAAAATTGTTCTTGTACAGTATACCTCCAGAACTCTTGTTTTTGACACTTTCAATCCGAATTTCCTAATACAGTATATTAAGGACAGTTATGAGCAGATGCTCAAATTCCCCCCCCCCCCACCTCAGAATGTAAATTTTTGCTGTAATTTTGCAAGTAATATGCAGTATAGTTAATGGGCCTCATTGGTGTTTTCTACAAAACAGGTGGGCCGCACAACTAAAAAGGTTGGAAACCACTGGTCTACTAGATATTTATGCCACTAAGGGCCTCGAGTGGAATGCTCCTCTCCCCCCATCCGCTGATTATCATTTCATTGTTACATTCATGTTATTCATTCAATTTCTAATTCTACGAATGAAGTCATGATAGGATACATTTTTTGACATAGCAAAATCTTTTTTAAAAAATATTTTTAGTACATCATGCAGTTTTTTTAAATTGTGAATTAGCATCTCTTTACTTGTTGTGTCGTAAATGTGATTTGTTCATTTTTTCAGCTTACAGTGCATTTATTTCACTTTATTTATCTCACGCAAATTTAATTCGTGATTTTTTTTCTTTTCACTTTTTTAATTGATTCACTAGATGCGAGATGTATGTGAATTTAACTGGAAGTTAAAGACTAAAAAATGGTATGTTTAACGCAATTTGAAAGCTGGATTTTTTTTTTTGGGGGGGGGGGGGATATGTGCGCCATTGAGCTCTGGGGAGATGGGCACCCCTGGCAGGAAAGGGTCATACCTGAGATGGTACAATAAATTTTGTTAAAGCACAAATTTACAAATATGTTGTATGTATATTTTTGAGCTACAAAAAAAAAAAGCTTTTTTTCACTGTAGCAAAAGTTGTTTAGCTTAGTACACTCAGCAGGTACCTACAAAGACCGATTTATCAGAATTGCAGCTTTGAATACAAACACAAAACCTTTTCTGGATAGAAGACGTGTTCCTTGTAAACCTGAGTGCAAATTGTTGCAATATTTTAAATCTTTCTTCTCAGGATTTCTAGAACGACAGATACAGCAAAGTACTTTTTTAAGAACTTACTTGAAAGCATTTTGCGTCTTTTTTGGTATGATGCATGAGCAATGTAATCTTTCTCATCAAAAGATGAATCAGCCCCTTCGTTTAACATTTCTTGATAATAGTGAAGAGGATCTGCAATAAAATTTTAAGTTATACACTTAATAAATTAGATGAATATTTTTAAATCAGCAAGAGAAGTTAAAACTCAAAACAGAATTTTCATAATGCACACCTTGGTGCTAAAAACATCGAACATTTTCACGCATGGAATCTCATTGCAACAAACTTCAAGGGATCATAAATTTTGTTCGCTGTATCAGAAATTTTGTTGTAATGGATTTCAAGCTATGTAGTAATAGTTGAAATGGGGCTGATTTTTTTTTTTTTTTTTGTGAAATGGATATTTTGTTGTATGGATATTTGCTGTAATAAAATTTCACTGGACAAATTATTCCTTAAATGAAATAAATGAGAGTTTAAATAAAATGTATTAAAGCATTTAAAGATTAGAATAATTTTTTAATAGTATACAAATGTAATGGGCAAATTATGCCACTTAATATTTTGTAAAGTATTTGTTACAGGTTGCTAAAAGATTGAACTTTTCAACACAGTATGCAGTTTTTGGCAAAATATATGTTCTATGTTAGCAAGTAAAAAAAAAAAAAAAAAAAAAGAGGGGATGAGGTTACTTATACTTTGTAGAATTTAAAATTCAAACAAAGTATCCAAGATTCAGTCAAAAATGTCTATAAAAGTTCTAGTCCTGTAATAAAATTAACATTTCACTGAGAAAAAAAAACATTAAAAAGAAGTAATTTTCCGAGAAGCACCAGTTAAAATCATTAGAAATAAATATTTGCCAATGATCAGTTTTTTTTCTGCATTTGTTCTGCTTGTTATTTATAGCTGCCAACCTTGAAAGCTCAAAATTAGGAAGACTTCATACAAAAACTTAACAATAAAATATGAGTGGTAAAAGATATTTTTAAAATATAAGTAAGGATTTCTTAAATTAAGCCTGTACAGGAACCAAACTTTGGTGTTTGGAAATAAAAATTGTTTTAAAATCTGCATTTGGAAACCTAGCAGGACTTGAAGTTCAGAAATTGAATTTGATTATGAGTAATATTCTTCAAAGTTTGAAAACGGCAACTTTTAGGTTTAAAAAAATGTTTTAAAATATACATAAGTTGTTTTTTCTTATAAGTGATACTAAATATTCCTTGCAATAAGTCAAAATTTAGGAAGTTTAGAGGAAAATTGGGAACATTCTACTATTCTTTTCTGTAATATATTTTTTTTAAGAAGGAAAATGAAATAAAAATGATTAAACATATACATTTTAGGATATGATTTTTTTTTGTTTTTCCGGTCATGATTATTTTATTGTAGGAATTTGTCCCTGAAGTCTTGTCCCTTCTTTGGGGAACTTTTGTTGTTTTGATGCAATTTCGGGATGTAAGTCCTTCATTAGGGAATCAAGTTGAAGGCATCGAAATCCCCCCCCCCCTTTGAATGAAACGGGAGGGTAGGCAGCTATGCTTTTAAGAGTAATATGGGACTGAAAATTAGATGTGGAGGTTTCAAATGGGTAATTCTCTTTTTTCCCTTTAAATTTCATTTTGTAACTGTTAGTGAAGTGGAAATAATCTTATACATATAAAATCTGAGTATCTATCTATCTATGTCCAAGCTTCTTCTCCCGAACGACAGTGAACTGACCATCGAACCAGGTATCGATGGATTCGTAATCCTCCCGTCTCCATGTTTAGCTATTTAACATAATCCTCCGATAATAATTAGCGGAGATATCAATTAAAAACTATTAATTATGACTCTTAGATTTCAAAATCAAATCCCTATTTTTCGAAGGCTTTCCTCCATTCAAATTATTATTCAGTGCTTCATCTCAACTTTCCGCAACAATGCTTTTATTAAAATGTATGTGAGCGTGAAGAAAATCATTGAGATGAAAGATCTGTTGCCATTTTTTTTCTCGAATATGCTCAGGTAAAATTCTTGTTTTTGTTTTGAGGCTTTTCCTGTAATCAGGGGATTTAAAATGTTTACTTTATGGGGGTTTTCCGCAATCTGCCACAAAATTTCACTGACTTTTTTTTTTTTTTTGGTTCAAGCCTGAGTGTTGAACTCGCGTCACTTGACATAACTTTTATTTTCGAGGTGGACCGTGCAAAGCCGGGCGACGCAGCTAGTTGCAATTTATTTCCTGTTAAAAAGCAATTTGGCATACTAAAATCCATTCTACAGAAATCAAATTTAACCTTTTTGCATCAGGATGTACAATTAGATATTGAAAATCCTGGCAGATGTTGAAAATATGCAAACAAAACACAATTGTGATTGAATGAAAGAGATAGAAACAAAGACATCAACAGCAATTTCTTTAAGTTTTCAGGTTAAGGGGTTACAGTACCTCAAAAATGACCAAACATCAAAAAAAAAAAAAATTTATTGCTTATTTCAAAACTAAACACTAGTCCAAACACAGGGGAAAAGTTTCATTGCTTTAGTTCAAATATTTAAAAAGTTATGAATGGTTTTAGGTCATGCTCGCTATGTGTTCTTATGCAAAAAGAAAACTTTAAATTGATTTTTCTCGATGATCGTTTTTTTTTTTTTTTTTGTTTTCGTGTCATAAGAATCCCGAAGGATTTTTTTTCTATTAAAGATACAGCTTTAAAGTAATACTTTTTAAAATTAAGATAGTATATTTAACAAAAGTGTGCACTGGATAAGCATTTTATAAATTACTCAAATGTTTAGAGCATGTTATACCTTTAAAAATCAAATTTTTTTTGAAAAAAATTACGATTTTTTCCGTAATTGATCACAGAAAATTTTCCAGCAAACACAAAAGCAAATGAATGCACAGATTTTTAGAGATGATGTTTGTGATCGTTTAGCAAAAAGATTTTTTTATATTAGTTTAAAAACAAAAAAGCCTTAGGGATTTTAAAAAAATGAAATTTTCCTAAATGTTTTGAATTTTTTAAAAAAGTAAACAATATTTTTAAGTTTTTTAAAAAGTTATTGATTACAAAATAAGTGAGCATGTTATGGTTTCAACAAAAAATAGAATTTACTTAAATTAAAAAAAATTGCTTGAAAGGTACTGTGACCCCTCAAAGTAACTTTAATACCTGTCCTATGTGTCACACTTTTTCTTGAGGGCATTTTCCCATCTGCATAAAGAGCAGAAATTCTTCTTTTTCTGCTAGAAAAAGAGGCATCATTGGATTCTGAGGAATCAGATTGCACGTCTGAGGTATCTTTCAACTTCTTTTTCGCCTTCATGATTGAACCTGTGTAAAAAAGGGAAAGAATCAATTCAAAGATATACTTTTTTAAATGTAATTTTAACACTAAAACAGTAAAGTGAAAATCATTATTTGTTATAATCTAAATTCAAAAGTTCCCTTACTACCATATATACTCATGAATAAGTCAATCCTCCTACTTTTAGGAGGAAAATCAGGAAAAAAAAATCGAAAACCTGCATATGTCGAACCCCCTACTTTCACAAAAAAACTGAAAATGTTTTGCCGCTAATTTTGAATATAAACGTTGTAAAAAGGAGGAAAATGAAATACAATGAACATTTTTAAGCTAAAAATAGTCGGATTAATATTCTTTTGCACAAAAAGGGTTCATTTCTGCAATCCCGTTTTTTGTAAAGGGCTCGATTTTGCTGTTACGATTTTTGGAACTTATTGCTTTTATCTTTACTATAATAATAAAGCTGTAAATCTGTTTCTCTGCATGTCTGTGTCTTTGGATGTCTGTTATGCGCATAGGCCCAAGACCGTTTAACCAATTTTAATGAAAATTTTCACAGAATTAGTTTGTAGAATGAGGGCGAGCACCTTGAAGCGATTTTTAGTCTTTATTTCACAATCAGTCCATATACAATTATAGCAGAATGTGTAGGTATTTACTTCTATACCATCTGCTTAACGGAGTTGGACTAAATTCGGGAAAATGTTCTCGTTTTCAAGTGTTTTTTCTCAAGAATTGTTCGATAAAAATTTTCGGAAGTTCTGCCCTCCATATAAGTTGACCCCCTAACTTTTAACCTCAATTTTTAAATTAAATTTCTCGACTTATATGTGAGTATATACCGTAGCCTAGTAGTCCTCTTTTAAACCCTTTCTTTTTTCTTTTTGTTTTTGAGAAAAAGAGACCAGAACTGAGGAGATCTTACCAAACTTCTGCAAAAAGAAGCAACTGAGAATTCTTCAAAATAGCTTTCGACTGAAAAACCTAAGCATTCTATTTGGGCACTGTGTTATATGTGCAAAGACTCTCGTATGGTAGGTCACAATGTGATAGAAACAAGGGGCCCTCGGAGGTGATGTGTTATATGTGCCCAAATAGAATGCTTAGGTTTATCAGTCACTTCATACCTGTAATAAAAGTGTTTCATGAAAGCTGAAACAACTTCTGTGTAAAGGCAGAAGAAGCTACTGAAAATTCTTTGAAATAAATCTATTGATAAACCAAAGAATTCTATTGGTCTTACCTTTCATACAATAAAGATAGGAGGACCAGGAGTCCTGACAGCCGACTTTTGTACTTTTGGTAGCCATATTTAAAAATGTACCCAGAGCAAAAAGTTTTTCATTAGTAATAGTAACAACAAATTAAAAGGTTGTGATACTGTAAATGTAGCGTACAAATGTAGGCAATGTATAACTAAATGAAAGCAAATGTGAGAGCTCATGCATTTATTTATAAGTCAGAAAATTTCTGTTGCCTGACACGATTATTTTTTTGGGGAATTTGGAATTGTTAAAGTTACAAATGCAAAAAAATATCCCATTTGTAAAATCTGACCACTTTTAAATACAAGTAGATGTGCAAACTTTAGGAATCCTTGATTTTATTACATAATTTGAAACATTTGTTCTAAAATAAACAACAACAAGAGAAGGGGAGTCAAGAGAAGGGCTCAAATAGGGATATTATTTTTAACAAATAAAGAACCATTTGGTGATAGGGACTTGATTCTTTGGTAGCCATTTTCAATGAAATGGTCACCTGCTGGTGACTGGCAACCACTAATCTAGAGCTTTATTATACACATTAATAAAAGTGCTTGATGAAAACCAAAACACAAATCTTGCTTGCACTGATGAAACCGAGTTGTGTAGCCACTACTCACTAGCTGCTATCTTCACTTTTTTGCAGTAAAAAACTGCCCTGCTATTTGAGTGCCTTTTCAAACTTACTCAGCACTTGAGTGGCTCTTTGTTTTGACAATGCAAATAGGGTTCAACAGAGATGATTGATTGAGATTTGAAGATGTATTTAAACAAATCAAAGTTCTACAAGAGAAATAATTACAAGTTTTCTACCACAGACATAATTTAAATACCTTTTTCAGGTTTTAGTGTTGTGCTTTTTCTTGGGGATTCTTCATCACTCGCATAACGAGAAGGCATTTTTATTTGTCTCTTTCCCAATGACTTCTCGGACTGGCCATTTTCAGTCCCTGACGGATCCAATTCTCCATCTGATGCATCTTTTACTAAAGCTAACAATTTTTCTGCCTTCATAAAAGAATCTAGTGGGAATAGAAAATATTGATCAATTAAAACAAAGTCAAAACTACTCTTTCTCTCATAATATTAATTTTTTTTTTGTGAACCTACGTACTTGTCTTACAGTATATTTGCATTTTCAACGACTTCCAAGAACTTTCAGCATCAACACAGCTCTTGACTAACTTTTTAAGCGCCTTTTCAGAGCATTTGGTGGGATATTTTGCACAATCATCAACAATCCATTTAGTAGGAATTATTTTCAGGCTGTCTTCCTCTTCAAATTCCACAACTGCAAATGCTTTCTCAGTTGAAGCTGCTGGGGTTACAAAGCAAAAATAGTCACTTGAATTATAATTTAAAGCACTAAGTTCAGCAATAAAAAAGCCAGTCACTAGCGCAGCCAGGAATACCTTCTGGAGGGGGGGTTTTTTGATCAAAAATACCTACTGGAGGTTTTTTTTTTAAATCAAAAATACCTTCTGGGGGGGGGGGGTTTATTTGAAATACCTTTTGAAGAGTATTTTTTGATCAAAAAACCTTTTGAAGGAGTTTTTTTCGTTGATCAAAACAGCCATTTCATATGCATAAATTACTGTATTATAATTTACATTTATGTTAAAACCAACCTCTGGGGGGGGGGGGGGGGTTCACCCCCAAAATCCCTTCTTTACTGTGCCACTGTTTTCAGTAGATTAAGAAAAAAAAGATATGAAGACATACATAAATGAGCTTTGGCATGATTGAAACAGTGTTCTTTTTTTTTTTTTTGGTTCTTTTTAACACTAGAATCACAGGCAAGGGCGCCCATATGGGGGGGGGGGGGGGCAAAAGGGAGCTCAAGCCCTCCCCCCTTTGAAATTAGAACTTCCTTGGTTTTAGTACTTTTTTCTTTGCAAAAATGTAAAAACATTTCTTTTCCAGCAATTAATGAATAAGTTATTAAAAATGTCAAATTTTAATAACTCTAATCTGTACTGAAATCGATTTCTATGGAGAAAATATCCTGTTAAACCATGGGGAAAATATCTGAGCCCCCCCCCCCCCTAAAATTTTGCATATGGGTGCCCTTGATTACAGGAGCTCTAATTTTAACCCCAAGCTAACTTATTTTGTTAACTGCTCCTCTGTATTAAAAGCTTAATCCATCCTTGACTTTTCCTAAACCATCGTGCTGTGTAACAATATAAAGCTTTCAAGAAAATTGTAATGTTTTAAAAACCCAAACTAAAAGGTTATACCTAAAAGTGTGGGGACCCTTTTGAGAAAGAAAGGAATGCAAATACATTTACCCATACTGAAACAAAGCAAAAACTCAAAAATGTTCTCTTAAAACATACTATTGCAAGAACATGAAGCATTAATAATGTTTTTGCACAAAAAAGGGTACATTGGCCACTAGTTTCTGAAATGAAACTGAAATAGTGCTAGTTGTTTTAAAGGCGTTTTAAACTTTTTAAAAATAACTTATTACATATCCTTAAAATCTCTGCCTCCTTTTGGCGCAGTATAGCTCTCAAGGGCTCTTGCGCCATTAAAAATAAATAAACCAACCAACCTCTGCATCCTTTTAATAAACAGCATTCATAATAAATATCTTTATTTTAAACTAATCTTTACAAATATATAACATTACGTAGGGAACTATGCAGATTTCTTCTCCCCCCCCCATCCCTTCCGCAGTATTTCTAGGTATAGGAAGCTCGAAGATTGCCGTAATTCTAGCGCAAAAGCTCAGTTTAAGGCATGGACAACTACTGTTAAACCAAAAAAAAAAAAAAAAAAACTCACAGAAGATTGAACTAAAATGTGTTCTTTTTAAACCTTTTAATAATGAAATTGTGAAGGGCTTATGTCAAGAGTTACTATAAACTAAAAAGACTTCAATTTAAAATTTTACATTTTAAAGATGACTAACCCTGAAAAAGACATAATTTCAATACAGTGCCAAATCGTTTAAAAATAATTTCAATGTCATAAAAATTTTGACTGGGGCCTTTATTAAATTATTAATAGGTATGCTCAAGATCCATATTGATATTAAGTGCAAAATGTGTCCCATGTCCGAAGCTAACTTTGAAATCAGGAAAAATTAGTATTTTAACCAGGGGTGTCCCCGCCCCCCCAAGAGCAAAGGCGCACCCCCTAAAAAAAGAGAAAAATGCCCTTCAAAACACCCCCCTTCCCCTAAAAATTTCAATGGAGCAGTCTGTGCCACGGCCCATTCCTAGGTGGGCACCTCTGTTTCAACAACGTTGTAGGTATTTGAAACTTGCAATGGGGTGAAGAATTTTAAGAGGGATCTTCATTGGGAATTGATAAATTGTCTGTACCAGCGTAGCTGAGCCTCGAGTTTGTTGCTGGTCGTCACTTTTGTATTTGTATTTAGATGCCCAGGGTTCTTTTGCAAACATAACTAACACTGAGTAATCAGCAAAGTACTCTATACAGCAGGAAAAGATTCAAATAATGCAGTTGCAATTTCTAGAAAACGAAAATGTCAAAAATGAATATATACTATACTTTTCTTCATAAAATATGCTGTACGTTTCAAATTCTTGTTATCCTAGTAGATTGATCACATGTAGCAGAAATCTTAGCTTTAAAATTGAGGTACTTAATACTTTTACCAGAGATCAAACCCAGTGAACGCGAAAATTGTAACTTAGTTTTATTAGGGTTGCTAAGAGATTTTGTTAAACGCATTATTTTTTTTAATTTCAACACTAATTCAACAAATACATAAATTATTAAGGAATAAGGATGTATGCTTAATTTCACGAACTCAGCTTTTGATTTTCGCGCTTTTTAAATGCTGCAAATTTTGTTAATTTTGAAGAATAAGAGTAACATGAAAATTTGTATTTTTCAGTAAAAATTGCTGCATCATTTTATTTATGCAATCAATATAATATTCCTCTCATAAGCAAGAGAGATAAAAATATTTCGATATTTTTTGTCATACATTAATTAATGCAATATTGAAACAAAATATCACAATGTTACCTGATGTCATTTTCAAACACGTGCGGCTAAATTGTAAAAGCTGGACTTCTTAGGATGTGTGCTCACTTGTACAATCTACACTTTGAAGCACATAAAAATCACTAAAATCATAGCATCATATTTTATATTTGTATCTTATTTTAAATTTTATTTTAGTGATATACAAATACGTTGGACAATAATCAAATATCCTAACAACAATGGAAAACGGCATTGCCAAATGTTAGTTAATAATCTGCTTCATGAAACTGACAGTATCGTAAATACTAAAACTGCTTATGTTTTAGTTATTTTTTTGCACAACAGATGAATGTTTTACTTCTTTTATGTTTCATTTATTTTCAAATTTTCGGCATTTAAAACAAAGTGGAAAGTATCTCTGCTTGCGTACTCAAACGTTTCCTCGAAACAAGAAAAAATTTACAAAATCTTAGTTGGCAATATCCGGTTGTAGCATTCCTGTTAATGCCTACCTCCTGTTTTGACAACAAAATATGAGCGTGTGTAATCATGAGTCAATTTAACTTTAGCATTCAGCTAATTAATGAAATTGTTGTGTTTTTCAATTCTTAAATATTTTTCGTGGTAAAGGTAAGTTCATCTTCTTTGAACTTGTGATTAGTTTTGGTTAAATACGAAAGCAACAACAATTTGGATCACAAAAGCGTCTTGGATGTTTTGCACTACACTTAAGGCTTTGCGTCCGTTGGAAAATTAAATGGATTCCATAAAAGATCACCTCTTATTCATTTTTTTACATTTTGAATCTTTCAGGTAATGGAGTATGGGGGCATGTTTAAGTCTTGATGAAGAGGAAAGACGAGCCCAATTGAGAAGCAATGAAATTGACAGACAACTCGCTGAGCTCGCAAAACAAGAGAGAAATGTCATTAAGATATTGCTCTTAGGTATTTACTTTTCAGTCTTCAAATACTTTCCAAAGTTGTGCGGCATTGTTTATTAATTATTTATTATTTATTTTCTTAAATTCTGTCAGGAGCTGGAGAAAGTGGGAAAAGTACACTTGTCAAGCAAATGAAAATAATACACAGCGATGGATTCACTACAGAAGAACTTAAAAGTTTTAAGGTAGTATTTTAAATTACAATCTTCATAAATTTTTTTTGAAATAATCATAAAATCGTAAAGCATAAATTTAAAAATTATTATTTTTATACAAATTTTAAAATAACAAAGTATATAAAAAAAGTTACCCCCCCCCCATGCAACAAAATCTGTCAGGCCTCATAGACCAGCAGTGTATATTTGCAACTTCAACAATTTTTGTGCTAGTTTTTTTTTCTTCCAATTTCTTGGGCCCTTTTAAGGACATGTCTCCCCCCCCCCCATGCTGCGGAGTCTGGGTATGCAGATCCGGGCCTGTTAAAAAAAGTTTGTGTCTTAGTGAGCCTCCTTATGATTTCACTAGATATTTGGTGCAGTGAAATGTTTTACAAGCATCTTTTACTTTAAAAAACATTTTTTTTTTTGTAATCAAGTTTTTTTTAGGGAAAACATCTATATAAAAGAACTTCAATAGCAAGACTCTTTTTTTTGTAATCAAGTTTTTTTAAGGGAAAACATCTATATAAAAGAACTTCAATAGCAAGACTCTTTTTAAATACAAAATTTCCTGATTACTAATTCTTATCACTTAAGATTGAAAATAAATATAAATACCATTATAGTGTACCCTTTAAATATAATCTTTATCATAAGACTTCAAGTCCAAATTTGCCATAATTACCATATCTTTATTAGGGTATCCTAATTACCATTTATTTTTTATGGATGTGCCTCTTATTTTCTAATCTAGAAAATCACCAGCCATATGACAGATACAAATTTCTTCTCCCTTCCATTCAGCAAGAAACCTAACAAATAAGGTCCAATCGCAATTTGAATCCAAAAAACATAATTTGTACTTCAAGACATCAAAATTTAAATGAATGTCAGGGGCAGAATTCTGGATGTTCTTTTTTTCCTATTCTTTCTTCCGTTCATATTTTCATTTTTCTACACGTACAACTGGGTTTAATCCAGGCATTTGAGTTTTAGTAAGTGCATTATATCCCCCCCCCCCTGAAAAAATTACATATCTGAATTATGTAAACTTTTAATTCAAAAACATGTCGAGAGTTTAGAACAAGAACCTGTGAGTGCCAGTCATATGTCTTAGTATAAAGGCCCAAAATTTTTCTGCATAAAGACATCACAGCAGGTAAGAAAGGTTCTTTATTATTTAAACAGTCACACTGGCTTAGGCAGGGAAACAGGTTGCAAAAGATGCATCAAAAGCTGAATTCCATGTCAAGTGACCTCGTCATCTTCACACGAACATCTCTGATTTGAATGAAATTTTATAGAGGGTAAACCTTTGTGACCTTTGAAACTAATCTATGCAAATTTTCAGCTTCCAAGACCCAAACCTTGAGGATCTAGGATCAGTGAAAGAAAGGGCTCCAAAATGGGGGATCAGCTTTGTGAAACAAATTGCCATGTTTAGGCTGATCCCCCTTTGGAGGCTTTTTTTTGGAGCCCACTTTATTTTTATTTATTTTTTTTTTTTGGGGGGGGGGGGGAGGCATATTAGATCCTCATGATTTGTGTTTTGGAAGCTGAAAATCTGTACAGGTGAGTTTCATTGGCATGTCTGCACCTCTCTAAAACATCCTACAAATTGGAAATGGTTGGATGGGGACCACCAGATCATGTGATATGGAATGAATCTATAATGTTTAGTTTTTGCAGCAATTTTATAAACCTTTGCTACCTGTTTCCTGCCAAAGTCTGGGAGACTCAGCTTCAGGGTTCGTACGCCCTTGAAAAACCTTGAAAAGTGCTTGAAAAAAGAAAGTTCATTTTCAAGTGCTTGAAAACCTTGAAAAAGTTTTAAAACCTTGAAAAAGTTTCTTAGTGCTTAAATTCTCTCAAAAATCAACGAATTGTGCTTAGAAGTTTTAAAAAAGTATTTCACCAATGAAATTTTCTGAACATGTGTTCAGTATGCAACACCGCGAAAAATTGCTTCCGTGTGTGGGATTTCAATCCTTTTGCATCTGGTAAATATTTTGATGTTTTTTACAACCGAAAGATATTTTGACATATGGTACCTTAGATTAGTTTATTTTTTGTTTAATTTCATTAATTAACAAAGAAATTAATTTCGAAACCATGACAACATTGAACTTACTCGGGTTTCGCGGAAAATTGCTCTTGTGTTTGAAATTTCAATCTTTTTGCATCCTGCAAATATTTAAATATTTTGGCTAATCAAATGTTAGTTTCGCATATGCTACCTTAGATTAGTATATTTTTTGTTTAATTTTAATGAAAAACAAATAAATTTATTTCATGGGAAACATGCCACGTTGAACGAACTCAGACTTTGCGAAAAATTGCTTCTCGTGTTTGAAATTTCAATCTTTTTGCATCTTGCAAATATTTAAATATATTCACTAATCGGATGTTATTTTCATATTTGCTACCGTAGATTAGCATATTTTATGTTTAATTTCAGTAAAATATAAGTTTATTTTATGGGAAACATGACAACATTAAACTTAATTCGCGAAAATTTGCTTCCCTTGTTTGAGATTTCAATCCTTTTGCATTTTGTAAATATTTTTATATTTTTGGCAATTAGTAGTTATTTTGACACTGCTACATCAGATTAGCTTATTTTATTTTTTTATTTTAATAACTAAAGAGTTAAAGTATTTATTAGCTTGGTCTTGTTTAATTATTTGCTTATTTATTTTTGCAATTTTGAATGATTATCTTTACCTAATTTTTGGTCATAACAGATTTTTTTTTTTTTTAATTTAAATTTCAGCAGTTGAGCACCTAACAAATTAACTTAAAGTTTGTATTTTAAATATAAAGTTGATTTATATAATTTTATTTATAAGTACATCATTTTTTTTATGTCTGCTAAAATAAATAAGGTGTATAACGGGGTGGTTGTGTTATGATTATTCACTTGAAATCCAGTAGTGTTCGTTTTTATGCTTTTACCTCCTTATATCTCCAATTTTCCCCTTTTCCTCAAATGTTCAAAATTACTACTTTATTATGGTTGTGGGTACTTGGAGCTTACTGAAAGAGGCTTTAATCAGCAAAGGGGTAGATAGCTTAAGGAGGGTCTTTCATCTTCATTTGGATCTAATAAATTGACCAGTACCAGCCTAGCTAGGCCCAGTGCCTGTTGCTGGTTATCAACAGGCACTGGGCATGGTATTTCTATGCAGAATATTTTGACTTAATAAACTATTTTATGAATTGTATGCATAGCAAAAGTTATTGTTGTACATATGTATATTCAAGTCATAGGGGTCTTAGTTTTAAAAATTATTCCCCCCCCCCCGCCCCATTTTGCTCTTTGAAACTTTCAGGTAATTTTTTATGAACTCACAAATCACAATTACACCTGAATATTATTGCCTTTCTGAATTTAAATTCTAATTTCAACAATAACCCATTTTTTCCCAAAATAAAACTACTTTTGTCATAATACATGTCAACTTCTTTTAAATCTTTTCGATTCCGAAATATGGCTCTATAAATCTGAATTTGCACATTTATTGTCCATTGCAAGTTAATCAATGTAAGCTGAATAGGCTCAAGTTTGCATTCAGAGTATTTATCACTGCTTAAGCTGCTTTTGTATATTTTGAGGTGTAGAGACTGGACTGTGGACTTTCATTAACTTTTCTTACTTCCTAATTTTTAAATTTACTCGAGGACAGTTGAAATGCCTTATTGGCTGAACAGCTAATAAATACATACGAATAATTGATTTGAATACTTATAAATGATTTGCAAACCTAATATTTTTAGAACTTAATAGTGCAAACTGAAATAACTTTCTAGGTAGTGTTTTTGTCCTAGCCACCCTTATATTGTAATAAACCACTGTATGGTACTGGAAATAAATGTTGAAACCGGGGGGGGGGGGGGAGTGACTTCAAAAACTCCTCTCTGGCAATGCCATTGAACTTGGGTATTTTAGTTTCTTCCCATAAAAGTTAAAAGCATTTATGAAAGGGTTTTTTAAGTATTAATTTGCTGATTCTAGAAAATATACAAACCTCTGACTGCTGCAACCTTTGAAAAACCTCAAAATTAAACCTCTTGGTATCTGCTTCTCTTATGACCGAACTTTTCAAACATTTTCAGAAAGACTTTCAACGCAGTAGATCTTTCATCAAAGCGTCTCTTGTTGTAGAAAAAACAATTTTGTTTTCCTATACTTTTTTGTATTATTGCCTTATTTCTATGTGTTTGTAGTAAATGAAATCTGCATACAATATTTTTAGTACAAATTTATGATATTGCCTTGAAAACAAAATTTTTTACCTTGAAAAGTACTTGAAAAGTGCTTGAACTTTTTTCTGCCTAAAGGGTATGAACCCTGAGCTTGAATAATAGCAAACTTTTCTTATTTGCTGTGATGTGCTTAAGCAAAAAAATTTTGGGCATTTATACTGTGACGTAGTCTGGCACCCATGGGCTCTTGGACTATTGATTTTTGTAGTTAAAAAAAATCATGAAAATTGAAACTTGATAGTGATTGCCATCAATTCATTTCGATGAAATTTCTCATCTATATTCTTCAGGTTTAGACTATTTACAAAAAAAAGCAACCTTTGGTTATGATTGAAAAACGAAATTTTTTTGTTTCGGTTTATTAAACATATTTTGACTGAAAATATTTTATTTCAAAATATTTACAAGCACATGGATTCTTTAAAGAACATAGATTGTTACAAGTGAGAGAGAACAAATAATGATTTATGATGTAGAATATTTTTTTAAATAGAAATGTTATTTTATGTTTGTAATTCTTTTATTATTTAAATTTTAGAAAAAATATATTTTGTACTTTACTTTAATGTTGTAACACAAGAAATAAAGTATAACTGTTGTATTTTTTCATTTTCAGCCCACTGTGTTAGATAACATTCTTAGTTCCATGAAGTATGTGCTCACTGGAATGGGCATATTGCGCATTAATCTCGAAAATGCAAAAAACAAGGTATGAATTGTACAATTTTGTTTCTTGTTATGTTTTGACAAATAATTTAATATTCCTTTTGCTAGTCATTTTTCTTTACACATTTAAAATTTGATCAAGTAGAATTTATATTGGTAATATCATGTTGTCGCCCAACTTTGAAAAATAATGTTAGTTATTACAGTTATTGTTAACCTTTTGCCTACGACAGCACTTAAAAGAATTCAATGTCCTTTTAGTTTTTGTTTCTACAATTAATGTATGGTTAATAGGGATTTACTGTAAACCATTTTCTCAACTGCTATGATAATTCAGGGTATCTTTGAGCCAGTCCGCTCAACTTTGCGCCATCTCACATTTTTATATTATAGTATATAGTGAAGTACCGTTTATAGGTTTCCTTTTATACTTTTTTACCATTTATACGTTTCTTTAATCGATCCCGTTCCAGTCCCATTGCATATTAATGTATATACCTATTATACGTTTTTTCATTTATACAATCATTTCATATAGTCGCTTTGAAATACATAAGCGGTGCTTCACTGTGTTTTAAAATAATAAAGATCAGAAATTTTATTTTATAATCTTGCCAGGAAGAATGGGTCTTTAAGTTTTTTTAAGCCAAGTAAATTTAAAAATACAAGTTGGTGCAAAGTTAACTGGACTAGTTTAAAGATACCCTGAATGACTATAATTATCCCAGATCTAATACAGTATTGGACTCGAAATCCAGAATACTTAGGATTGTGACCTTTCCAGGTTTTGGAATTTTCCCGACTCAAAAAATAGTAAAACTCATCTGTTGTGCAGTATTTGTCAGGTTTTTCCTGATTTCACTTATGTTCGCATTAAATTTCTTTTATTTTTTGATCAGTCTGAATGAAAGTATTCTTTACCACGCTAAAACAAAAGTTGGAGAGTATTTGCAGTGGTATATAGTCCACGAATGTTCCTTTTTATTATTCTGAAATATGCCAATCAATACAATTAAGAAATCATATTTTTACGAAAAATAATTTGTTATTTTTGTTCAGTAACCTTTGTATTGCATACCTATGAAGAGAAAAAAAAATTATCGTTAACCAAAAGTGGATGGTAAAAGATTGCTACACAAATACAGCAAAACGCATATCTACCCATAACCCGTGGCATTTAAAAAATGTATTTAAAAAAAAAAGCTGAACTGAAAGTCCTGTGTTTTGAACAAGTAATTGCCGATTGTTTATGCAAATTATCATATAATGCTGTGACCGCCGCTACGCGGCCCAAGTTAAATTGAAAGCCAATTCAGTGTAGGTTCTGTTCTTTGAGAGTGTTTGTTTTGCAGTGCCAGAGTGTCACTAATAAAGGTGTTTTTTACACAAGGTGTTTAAGTGCTTTTTGTGCCTTAGAGCTATCAAAGTTAGTAATTTTGGCCAACACCGATCATTAACAGTTTTGAACTTTCAAAACTGGGGTAAAAAATGCGATTTTTTAAAAATATTGAAATGAAAAAGTTCCAGATTTCGGGATTCCGAAATTGGGGTCTCAAACTGTAAATACGAATAGTATTTTCAAAGAAAAGGGACTTTCTCTGGGATAACATCTGTCTCAGTTCCATATAATGAAAATGTTAAATTTACCATTTTCTTTCCCTTATTAGCTTCATGTTACAACAGTAAACCAGATTGTGATTTAAATTTTGTTCATTTTCATAGGCACATGCTCAATCCATATTGTCTTGTCAGTGCTGCTTTGATGAGAATTTTGTCATGCTTCCATTTGTAGCCAATGCTCTAAGAAATTTATGGAATGACAAAGGTGTACGTTTAGCGGTTGCCCGAGGATATGAATATGAATTAAACGATTCAGCTCTTTAGTAAGTTTTGCTATTATCATTCTTATATTTCATACTAAGAATGGCCTGTTAAGAGCCCAAAAAGGGAGAAAAAGGATGTTCAGAGTAACATCTTCATTCATTACATTGTAATTTTGCAGTTTTTGATGAATCTTTATTAGTTTTCCAGCTTATGCACAAATGCTAGTTTTAGTTTATTTACTCTGATTCAACAAATAACTAGTTTTATTTTAATACTGATTATGCAATTTTGTATTACAAAATACATTGTGAACCTTAAAATTTTCAATGCATCTTTTCATACTTTTATAGGAATGATATACAGAAAATAATGACAAGGAAATTTCCATTTTAACAAAATAAATTTTCAGTCCCTATGTAATTACCATTGCATTATTTGAATTCCATTACAACTAAATTCCTGTTACAACGAACAAAATTTGAGGTCGCTTGAAGTTTGTTGTAACGGGATTTCACTGTAGAAACTGATACTTTAACATGAGTGTTTTCTCTTACATTAAAGTTACTTCCATGAGATAATAATAAGTTACAATTCGAATTAATATTGTACTATGGCAGTGTGCTACAGCTTCCATCCATTGGAAAAAATGGTGTGTTTACCAATTGCCAAAAATTAAAGTATACAATTTCTCTGTCAAAAATATAGTATACCAAATTTCAAGCAAATATTGTGTGCATCTATAAAATTCATGCATCGCATTGATGTAACATAGAAAAAAAATGCTCAATCAGTTGATCTACTGTGTATAGTTAGTTTTCAAATAAAATATTTACATGATGCTTTTTTTCTTTTCTGCAGTTTATTTGAGAGCATGGATCGCATTTGCTCAGAAAAATATGTGCCAACTGCCACTGATGTACTCAGGGCCAGAGTACGTACTACTGGCATCATTGAAACTCATTTCAAGATAAATGATTTTGTGATAAGGTAAGAAATGCCTCGATTACTTAAGTCGTTTTTTGTGTTGCCAGGTTGCTGTTGTTGTAAGTCTACTAAAGGGGGTTTTAATGTGTTTTAACTTGTCAAAAAAAGTGCTAAAATAGGGTAACACCCCCAGTAATTGGCACGACACCAGTGATTGGCACTTTCAACAAAAATGTCCTAAAAAAAGACTCATATCCAATTTTTTTAAAATAGAAGGCTATATACCAACTGAATGTACATTCATTTTAAAGATTATAACTTCAATTCATGTTACTAAATGGCAGCAGTATATAGAAAAGAGAAACAATTGTGGCTTGTGTCAAATCAGCCATTTTTGTTGCAAAAGCTTCTTCTCTGGCTTAAGGGAAGCATGCGCATCAGTCCATTAAACTCTGACTTAAAATATATTTTAAATTTTCGTTGTCAAAAGTTTTGTTTAGTTGAAAGGTGTTACTTTAATTGCAAGGTTCCCCCACAATTTTGAAATTGAAATTCAAGGACTTTTTAAGGACTTCTACAAAATTTTCAAGGACTCAATTTTTTGGAAGGGTCTATGAAAAATTCAGATAATTGACAAGACGGAAGTAATTCGGGGTGGCCACAGCAGGAACAAAATGAGTTTCCCTGACTTTTCCCTGATTTTTCCCTGTCTGACAAAAATTTTCCCTGATTTTTCTTATAGCGTCATTTTACACCTTTTTAAGTTATATTTCGATTCCTCCTTGATGTTGTGATACACCTAGCTGTATCCAGACCAAGATTAAATTTTAAACTGTCTGCAAACTGAAATAATTTCTTAAAAATTTTCTGCAGAAAACCGCAGTACTTCTCCAACAGCCAAAAATATCAAGTTGAAAGCGAGTCGAGTACCGCAATAATTCCAGCGAGTTTCTTTATTATTAATTAGGACTTCAAAACTGTCAACCAACATTTGTTGCTCAGCATAAAAGTGTAGTAATACATAAATTAGTTTCACATATAAACATTGTCTGTAATGAAAAATGTTCTGTGAGCAATGTTCGACTGTTTTTCTGTACTATCTGGGTTTGGCTGTATCAGACGCATCTTTCCAAAAATATTTAGCATTAACGTAAAATGTTTTGAGGTTGCTAAATAGTTAGAAAAATAAAAGAGGAATTTATACTATTGGTTAGTTTTATTTAACAAGATAGAACAATTTTTCTTTACAAAGTAATGTCTGTTCCACATTTAAAATTACATTACTACACTCTCTTTTTCAAGCATTCTCTCTCCACATTAAAAAATAAACAAATGCATTTTTTTGCCAAACAAGTTTGACCTTGTACTAACTAGACAATTGTTAAATCATGACCTTGATTAAATAAAACATGGTACATAAATGATATTTCTCAGAGAAATGAAACTTTATAAATAAGTTCTTACCTTTAAATATCCATTTTTTTTCTAAAATAAGTTTCATGCATCATCAAAAACTGATCCAAGAAAAGTTGATTATGAAAAATTTAACCAAGAAAAAAGTTTATAATGAACTGTAGTTTTTTAATTGACTAATTCTACAAATAATTTTAAATATATATTATTATACACATTACATTACAGTTTACCATCATTCAAACTTATTATTTTTTCTTTCAGTGCTTCAATTCCTTTGAGGCGTCTTGTTTCACCTTGTTAATTTTGGCCTCTAATTTTTTTTTTTTCAAGATCAAGCTTCCTTTTTTTGGCCTTTTCAATATCTTTATCTTTGTCTTCTCTTTCTCGTTTCTTCAGATAAACGTTATCTGGCATTTTTATATGAGTGCATTAGACTTTTGCTTATCTCAATATTTAATATGTTTTTCCCATTATTCAATACTGCATCGTACACAGTTCTTTGTGCTATCAGAGAATCTTCTTTAATGTTTTCGACAAGGCATTCTTTGTTAACCGAAAATCCTCTTTCAATATTTGAGTTCCCATGCGAAAAGATCATAACAATCTGCATAACAGCATTTATTGCCTCAAAATTGGTAGACCTTTTAAATAAATTGCTCCAAAAAGGATCCACCTGCTGAGAAGAATGAGAGAAAGCTTTTAGTTCTTCTTGTACAGCAGGCTCAGAACAAAGTGTGTGAAACTGTTTCTCAGCTTTATCAGCCAATAAGCTGCTAATGTGCCTATTTTCTTCTAATATTGTTAACAATTTTCGAATTTTAATCTTTCTAAGAGATTCGATAGCTGCTATAGATGGGTCAAAACAACTAAATGCTCCAAGTAATGGATATGATGCAGGTGATTTTTCCAAAAGTTTAGCAGCAAGTACTTTTAAAGCCTTTAGACAGTCCTTGCGAAGATTTAAGATGCTTGTGTCAGGTATTTTGCTCACCAAATTCTTTTTTCTTAGCGCTTGTCTTGTTCCATACCCTAAATCTACTTCTGCTGCAGGCAATATATTCTTTTTGTCACTTAAATCAATCAGTTTCAGATCAGTGGTGTTTAAAGTCTCTGGCTTCACAAACCTCGACATGACAGACTTGATAACTGTGGTAATTGCAGTTTGGAGGAACGGAACCATTGGAACATCCGTCTGGTATTCTTTCAAAAAAGGTTCAATTTCAGATGTCATTGAAATAAAGAATGATAATTTGGCTGTTAGTAGGGGATCATTTATATGGGCTGAAACAAGTTTAAAACTTGAAGTAGATAGCTTTTTTTTATTTTCTTGAGCTGTGTTTACAAATTTAATGATATTTGGTAAAATTTCAATAGCCCGCTGGGCAACATCACTATTTTCCAGCCAACGAACAGAACAAAATTTTTTGGGAAAGACTTTAGACCCTGAAACTTCAGTATATAGACCTCTACGAGCTGGAACATCTTTAAATAAGTTGTACAGCGCTCGTAGATATTCAATAATTAGCCAGCCTGTTTCTTTCACAGCAGACTTAAATGCACAGTGCACATGTGCCTATGCTGATAATGTTAGCCTCATCTTCTGATTGAATCTCTTCTTTTAGATCACGAAAACATTTTTGGTTCACATTTGGTCCATCCATCGTAATTTGCACTATGTACTTTATATTTAAAATAGGTTTCAAAGCATCTTTGAATGCTGTTCTTAAGGCATCTGAAGTAGTACTAGTCAAGAACATTGAAGTAAGAAACCTAGTGCTAACTTCTGATTTTTCTAAGTCCCAAAAACGGACATTAATGTCCATTTGAGTCCTTTGTGATACTTTATTTAAAGATTCATCAAACCCTACAGTAAAACACTTCACATCTGACAACTTTCGTAAAAAGTTATCCTTGAAATAAGGAGCAATACCGTACAAAATTGAATATGCAATTTTAGTTCGTTGTAATCATATATAATCGTATCAGTAAACATATTCTGAAACAAAAGAACATCAGCACTAGCTGCTCTCATAGATTTATGTGTCATTATGGTTTGTAAACACCATAATATTTCAGCTTTAACGACTGAATCATTAATTAAAAATGTTTTCAATGCCCTTGAAGGAGCCAAAGAGGAACTTGAAGATGCTAAAGAGGAAATTGAGGGTTCAAGAGAGAAACTTGAAACAACTCTTGATGAATCAGGCATGGAAGTAGTAACAACATTAGACTCCGCAATATGTGACCTTTCTTTACTTTTGTTTGAAAAATAGGGTGTTAACTTCAAAATTTCAGGTCTTTCTTTTACTCTTTTTTTATGGTCAGTCCCTTTAGCATGACTCCTTAATGCTCTTCTACCCATGTTACTTAGTGTAAAAGTTTTCTGACATATACTACATCTAGCTTTATGTATATCATTGGGAACACTTTGAATCCAATCCTTAAACTGAGTGCAGTGTAACCAATCTACTTGAAAGCGAGTCGACATCGTTTTTTCTTTTTGCTGGCTGTAAGAGAAAAAAAAAATATGTCATACAAAAATCAATTTCACTCAACAAAAAACAAATTACGGTATGGGACCTGAAATCTGAAACGGTTAAGACCGTGACTTTTCCGGATTTTGGATTCTGACTCAAAAAATAGTGATTGCTATCCTGACAAACAGTATTTCTCACGTTTTGTCTGGTTTTGCAAAAAGTTTGCGCTAAATTTCTTTCATTTTTTGTTCAATCTGAATGGAAGGATACTTTATTATGCTAAAACAAAAGATAATTTACAGCGACGTTGTTCTGCGAATTTTGGTTTTTATTATTATCTAATGCGTCGAAGCATATTTTTACTGAAAATAATTATCAACTTAAGTTTAATAGGCTTTATATTATATACTTATGAGGGAAAAAAAATGAATAATTGATAACCGGAAGTAGATGTTAAAAGATCGCGGCACAATTACAGCAGAACGCGTATAACGCAAAACACGTGGCATTGAAAACGCGTTCAAAAAAAAAAGGTGAACTGGAAGTAGTGTGTTTTCAACAAGTAATTGCCGAACTTTAACAATTTTGAACTTTCAAAACTGGGGAAAAAAAATGATGATTTCTGTTTTTAAGTATAGTAAAGGGAAAAAGTTTTGGATTTCGGGTCTTCGGGATTTCGAGATTCCGAAATTGGGGTCTCATACTGTAATACATTAGAGCAATGGTTCTTAACTAAATTCTGTATAACAAATTTCACTTTGAAAACAACAAGACAAAAATAATTTTTGACACATAACTTGACGTCCAAGCAAAAAAAAAAAAGACTATTTTCGGACATTTCGTGAGAAAAATTAATTAAAAATTTATTTCTCATTTATTTTACATATTTTTAAACACAGAAGTGAAACACTAACCAGAGATATTTATGTACTTTTAAAATTTAAATAATTGAAACAAAAATAAAATTCAGGCAGCGATTCAGCATTGAAATATTTAACACTCAATGTAAGAGCATGAAATTTCGCTTAAAACTTTTTAATTTAATGAATTGATAAAAATAAGAAAAAAAATTATTCGCTTGCCTCTTAACAAGGTGTAGTAAATATAAAAAAGAAAAAAAATCACATATCGGATGCAGAGATCGCGATTTCCAAAATGAATGCGTTAATAAAAAGAGTATAAATTGTTTCGAAATTGCATTTTAAAGCTCTACTATACACATATTTCTAATTACTATTGAGGAAAGACACTGGAAAAAGTGCGTTCAAAATATTTTAAGCGCTCAGAAGTGCCCATGCATTACCGTAAACGTCAAACTTAAAAACGATTAATTATTCACCCTTGGTAATCAGGGTAGAAAATATTCATCAAAAAGCATTTTTAAAAGAAAAAAAAATTACTATATATTCTCTCATATATCTCTATCCTAATCCCCTAAATAAATAATCAACAAAAAACTAATAGAGACGAATCTGAAAAAAATCACGCACGCGAAATCGAAATCTGTTCACATAATATGAAATGAAATGGGGGGGGGGGGGGCAGTAAGAACATTAGCAAAAATCTTAATCGTAAAAACGAACCGTGTACCCCCCCCCAAAAAAAAACGCAAAAACGAAACCTTTTCATGCACGCTAGCACACTCTAGTTAATTGTTAACAATTATTCTTGTTTAATGCTCTAAAAGTAATTGTTTTGCATCTTTTTTTTTAAATAATTCACACTAATGTAATTACCTACCAAGAAAAAAAAAGAAAAGAAATGCGCACAACTCTAATACTTAAAACTTATGAACGTACGCCTCGTATGCTCAAAAAATGCAATTGGCAAAATGCTAAATAACAATAAAGCTGTACAAAAATAATGGAATTTCTTACCTTGAATTTTTATGAGACCAGTACTTTCTTTTGTCCAGTAGTACTTGTACTTAATCCTCCTTCAAATAACGTTCTGCTCAGCATGCCGATGTCTTTCTGCATTGTTTTTTTTCCCCTCCCCATCTTGAATTGAAAAACTGACTTTTGATGTCACCATTGAGGGGCTCAAGTGACTTGAATTACGATCTGTTTGGGGAAAGCAGCATTTCCACCACGCTACAGACATAGATAAGAGTTTGCTTTTACCCCCTCCATCCCCCCTCTCCTTTCGGTGCGGCGAGTTGTTTATGTAGGACACTAGACTTGAGCCAGTTATCGCGTTTTTGGCGCTACAAAAGTGCCGCTTAACTTAGAAAAAAAAAACAGCTGAGGATTTTCCCTGATCCTTTCTGGAATTCCCTGATAATTCCTTGATTTTTCCTGAATTTTCAAATTCCCTGATAATTCCCGGTATTCCCGGTCTGTGGCCACCCTGTAATTATTGTACAATAGTATAATGATTATATCTGGATTTTATGTGAAATAAATTTCAAAAACTTAAAAATATTGAATCACATGAAAAACCGACACTAAGGTAATGTACAGTAGAATTAAATGTTCAATACTTAGGCTCATTCGAGTGCAAATACAAAACAATTTACTACTGTACAGGAAATTAATTTGACAACTTCGGTAGAAAATATTGGATCATTGTGACGAAACAGAATGAATTCGCTGAAAAAGAAAATTTACTGTCCATGCAATGGAACAATTCATAGCCATTATTCAGGGTTCGCGCTTACCCGCTACAGCTTTTTTTTTAACCCAAATTCTTGAAGAAAAGACTCAACTTTGACGCAATCGTGTGAATTTTTTCATTAAAGTAAATTTTTTTACATTTATCGGTTCCAGGTAAAGCATAGTTCAGCGTGAACGCTGCATTATTGATACAAGATGCTTTTTAAAATATCAGAGTATTTATTATCCTTTAAAAAAGTACATTTTGAACAAACATTTTTAACATCTTAATTTTGAAGTTATAATTTGCATACAATCAATTTTTAACATCAAAAAGATTGGAAATAATTGCAGGGCTTTCAGCAATAAAAATACAAACACAGACTAAAAAGACAAACTAACTTCAAGGACCAAAACCTTTTATAGAATAGAAATAAAAATAAATTTGACTTTCAAGTTAAATTAGTTCTCAGATTATTTAAATTTAACTTCTTAAAAAGACTAAATTAAAATCATTTCCTGGTAACATGTATACAAATTTATTACAGAGGTAAATCTACAATTGAAGACTAAAACAATCTGCATTGCTCTTTACTTCCATTGGTAAACTCTAAACCCATTACTACTCTTATCATTTCATTGCCATTCTAAGATGTTAGAGAAAATGATGGGAAAAAAAGCTAAAAATTGTTTGAAATTATGTACTTGAAATGACAATTTTAAAGTTAAAATTTTTCTAGTAGATATATTAAAAATTTTGAAGTGAAAAACATTTGAAACTCTTTGATTGTTACCTTAAAAATAACTAGATAAGGAGAACAAGTGAAATAATGAAATTTTGACAGTTACACTGCATAAAATATATAAATGTCACTTTTATTACTTTGTTAACCTATTCCAAATAATATTTAAGCCCTAAGTCATAAAACATTTGTAAAATGTTGGGGCATGAAAATTATTTTTTGGGGGAAGGACATAAAAAGATCAGCAAAAAAAAAAAAAAAAAACCCACCCTAAACGGTTTGTAAGACAATGGCACTTGCATAGTAATTATCAGGGATGCATTAATTAATTTTCCATAATCCGCGGCATAGTTTGCTGATTACTCGGTGGAAAAAAATTTTCTAATTTTTTTTGTATAGAAAATGATTAGAGAGCAAAAGCAAAGCAAATAGTTGTAAAACTGAATGAAGTATTAAAAAATTACCCTCGTAGTTATAAATTGGATGACACTAAGAATTCCAGGACTATTAAATTGGAATGCCGAAATCATGAGTATTTCATTTTATTTAAATTTGGTCAAATTTTGCCAATTCAACGGCGGAAAAAGCATTTTTAAAATAAAATTAATTTTAGGTGGCCTTGAACAAGAATCTATGATGAATAAACTTGTACACAGTAAATAAATAACTATGGGCAAACACTAGAACATGTAGCACAAAAGTGTAGTGAAAAAAAAAAAAAATCCATAACTGCATAAGGGAAAAAAATATAAAAAATAATTCTCACAATTCATACACATATTTAAATGAGTTACTTTTCCTAATTTGAATAAGTATACACATACATATAATGTTGCAGCATTTTTCATGTGTCTATATTTTCTGAATTAGCATAGTGACTTTAGACAACTTAATAATTTTTATAGAGAAGAAGTCTTGGATTAAGTGGCTACTAATAAATGATAAATTTATTTAAATTAAAACTGCTCCTGAATTAACATGCTCACTACAGCCTTTCCCATACATTTTCCTCTTTTTTGAATTTTTATGCCTAGTTAATATAATGTAACTTAATCAACGTACGATGAATATTATCTTGCATAGATTTTGAAATTTAGGAAAATGGAACAAAATAAATTGTCTCTTAGAAATAAATTAACGACTGTCACTAAAATCAAAATGTAAAAGAAAAAAACGGTGATGGAGAAATATTGGTAGCAATAAAAATATCATAATGATCATTGATCGGATTGGTCGATTAATCGGTTATTTGCCAATTTGTTTATCGGTGCATCCCTAATAATTATGCTATCACTTTTGTTAAACAGAATAAAAATTAAAAAATGAGGGGAAGTTTAATGAACAATTTGATTATAATTATTTGACTCACCTTACTAAAAGCCCTGAAATTAGCATGTTGCACAAGAAAAACAATAATCAGTTTAAGTCTGAGTTATTCCCTTAATTTTTTTCATCAATTTCAGACTTTTTGTCCTTAATTGTTCTCCTGAAGCTATTTGCTTGTTTCAAGAACAACACATTTTCAGTCGCTTCAGCTTTTTCTAACAATCTGTCTGCAGATTTTTCCAGTTCTGCCACGGTTTTCTCCAGGCAGACTTTTTTCGATTTCAATTCAGTGATCTATCTCTTGATTGTGATTCTTTCTCTTTTTATTTTTCAATTTTTTTTCAGCAGCCTTTAGTTCAAGATATTGGCGGTATTTCTGCCGTGCTCCTCTAACAGCTATCTTGATTTTCTTTGTCACCTCAAAATTTTTCGCCTCTCCACTCAAAGCCAATGTATCTTTAACAAGCCTCTTGGCTACATATGTTTCTTCCTTCATGTTTTCAGTCTCAATTTTTTTATTAATTGAGAAACCACGTTCCACACTAGCTTGCCCGTGGGAAAGAAGCAATAGTCTTTTTATGACCCCCCACAGCAGTCTATACTCATCCGTGCACAAATGATTCATCAAAAACACATCTAACTGTTGTGTTGATACATCGAAACTTTTAAACGACTCATCATTTGCCACTGAATTTAAAAAATTTAAAAATTCCAAAAGAACTAGGTCGCAATCATCTTCATTTATTTTTTTGCACCGAACTAACTCCTTCAGAATGATGCTCATTTTTTTGTGACAACTCACTATTTTGATATATCCTCCTTGGATCTAAGGAGGATAAACATCTCACAAATTGGTTGGACACTGGTGACTTCTCAGATCTGCTTCACCACTGCAATTATGAAGTTCTGACAGTCGTGCTGAATGTCCATAACAGCTTTGTCGCTGATTTCCTTCTGCACAGCTAGGTTTTTAAGCAAGCTATTTCCTACAAAGCCAGCTGAAACATTGCTGATACTATTTTTACTTTCATCGAAATTTACATTTGAAAAATTGCACATTTTTTTCATGTCTGACACTACACTACTTTTCAAAACTTTGAAAATGTCCAATAGGTTGAAGATCAATTTCTGTAAGTCATCAGCCAAAAACGGTAACATTGGCCAATCCCTTTGGAATCCTGCTAAAAATGGTTGAAGCATTCTAACTACAGAAATAAAAAAAATTAAGCTTTACTGGCAGAAGAGCATCTTTGCATGCATTTAATACCACAAAATAAGATTTGCACTTGGCTCCTTTGTATCGCCTCTTTTCTACTGTTGAAATGTACTGCTTTACATCATTTAATATTTCTAAGGCCCTTTGGGCCGCAAGACCGTTTTCGAGCCATCTATGCCCGCAAAATTTCAGAGGCATCAGCTTTGTTGTTGATGTCTCTAAATAGTCCTCTCTCCGTGCTGGAGTATCTTTAAACAGCCAATATAAGCTTCTTAAAAAATCATCTAGAGCCCATTCAGTTTCACTGCTCCCTTTTTTGAAACTGTTGTTGACTATGTGTAAAGAACAGCTGCCAATATATAGTATTTCACGTGAAAATTCTTTTTTAAGATGAGTTTGAATCTTTGTAAATATCTTCCAATTAACATTCAGCCCATCCATAGATATTCCTGTTAAGTGCGAAAAATTTAATTTGCTCAACGAGCTCATCAGGTGTGCCACTTTAATATCTGCTGTTGAGTAGCCCAGAAAACAAGAGTTCATATATCTAGTAACAATTTGGTCCTCAGTCCAAAATCGGACTAACACATCTAATTGTTTCGTTTGCAAGGCATTGTTTAGTGTTTCATCAAACAGAATGCAGTAGTCTCCTGATGTGCTTACACTTTCATAAACTTTTGACTTGAAATATGGTGCTAAGCCAAAGCACAAGAAATATTGTGCTTTGTTGGAAGCACACAAAAAAGATTTTGCAATTTCACTGTCGCTAAACATTTTAAAATCCACCTTACTTCTGCAGAAGTAGTGTCAGCATTCAAATTAAGAGCTCTTGCTGCATTAGTAGTCGTAGACTCCAATTCTAAAGGTGGTGTGACTTCTTGGACAACGGTTGTGACAGTCTCTTGGGATGTGGAAGTGCCATGTACAAGTGAATCATGACCTGGTGCAATTTCTTGTATGTAGTCCTTTATGGCCGATACCTTATGGTTTTTCAAAAGATCCTTATGATTTTGTCCTGAAAGTAAAAGAAAACTTAAGACCAAGGGATATGTAAGGGATCCTCAATATGTATCATATTAATTTTGAAAATAATCATAATTTTCATATTTTTAATATTTGTACTTCAAAGTATCACATTTGCAAAAAAATAACCAGTGATGCTGTCTGGGGACCAATATTTATTCATGTTAACTGGTCCAAAGGACCAATAAGATTTTTCAATAATTTCTAATGCTGACAAGTAATGGAAAGAGATAGTATCCCAAAATCAGACAGCTACCCACTCTTGTTTGCTAACTTTCTGGTAAAAGTATATAAGGTCCAGTTTATATGTATAATTAAAGTTAAAGAAGTACTTGAACCTTTTCATCTAATGATTATTTAACAAATATATTTTTTAAGTTTCTTCTCAAATATGTGTGCTCTTCTTTTTTTTTTGCTATGTTTTTTAATTTTTTTTTCTTAAATATTCATTTATTTATTTTTTTAAATAATTATTTACATTTGTTGGAACAGTTATAAGTTACGTCACTGACATACACACACAAAAAATAAATAAGCAAACAAAGCAAAAATAAAAGAAATAATCTAACAAAATAAATAATTTATATAAAAAAAATTAAAAAATCCCCCCCCCCCCCAACTTTTGGTGGCACAACCTACGCCATAATTCCCTCCTGTGAGCACCCCTGAGAAAATATGATATTTTGTTATTTTTCTTTCGATTTGCAACTTTTTGCAATTTTATTTTTTATACTACTGTTAATTCCTTTTTAAAAAAATAACCAAAAAATACTATACTCTTTACATTTATATGATCTATTAAACCATCATACCATGATGATGTATTAAACCGTTAATAACATGAATTCCTTTTTTATTTTATCTTCATAAAATTATTAGTAATGCAAAAACATTAATGTTGATGTTTAGTGCATAGTTAATATTTCATATGAATTTTTAAAAAATCGCCCTGACTGACAAATGCATACTTTATAATTCTAAACCATCACTGTAAAAGTAACTAACAAAAGAAGATTGAATAATCAGTTAATGCTAAAGTATCTCAACTAAAATCTATTAAGTTTAAAGTAAAATCACACAATTCTGAAACACGTTATAAATATCGCATCTTCTGTAATTAATAAACTATACTAATATAAAATATGCTTTAAATAACATTTTCATGATTTAATTGCGCATGATATTATACAGAAAATTTAAATACAATATCCAGTTCAATTCGTATCATTCACACCATATTTTTTAGCCAATATCAAAAAAAGCAAGTGTTTCAATGCTGATAGGCCTATTTTTTGTTTCAATATAATGTCAAATATAATGTTTCAAATTAAGTAAAACATTTGCAGGGTGCAAAAAATTAAAATCAGATCAAATAGCATTCTTAAATAAATTGCATAAATAAAATAAAACCAAATATTTACCTTTATTGTAGGATCGCAAAGCGGCTTCTCCCATCTTGGAAATATCCAATTCTTTAGCACACACTCGGCAGAAGGCTTTGTGTTTTCCATTTCCTTGTTGCAGCCAGTCGCAATAATCTGCTTTCTCCAACCACAATACGTTAAACACGCATTTTCCCATTTTGAGAACCGAAACTGCACCAACGGCGCGAACCAGAACGAGCAGTCAATGCAATGACTAAATGCTAAAGTGCTTTCTACCTCCCTCCACAGATGCAAGAGAAAATACGGCCGCGCATGCGCTATTGATGGTTCTTATCGCAGCCAGTTTTCTGGAAAGTCACATACGTGGTTCAATGGGAAAAGAGAAATTTTTGATTTTCGCCATCGGCAGTTTTCAAGGACTTTTCAAACTTTTCAAGGACTCCAGATGATTTTCAAGTACTTTCAAGGGCCCTTGAAAGTCCAAATGAAATTCAAGGACTTTTGCAAGGCCGCGGGAACCATGAATTGTATAAAAGTATATTTCCGTCCCTATTTGGAATTTTAAAATAATGATGGGTGCCATTTACTGGTGCTTCAATTTTGCTAGTCCCCAGTAATTGGCATGTGTGCCAAGTACTGGGGAAATTTTCCCTCGATAAAGCTGAGTGAGATGTCATTATCTTCAGTTTTTTGCGTAGATTACGAATATGATAAAGCCGAAATTGAAATCGATAGCTTTTGTACAGTAATTGTCAAAAAAAGCATCAAAATCATCAATTTTTGAAGTTGCGGCTTTTTGTCAATTGAAGTGACTTTCACCAGAAAAAAATCCAAATGAAAGTTAGTTAGTAATTTATTTTATACTGGGGGCTCCGTCCTCTGCTCGATTCGCTCGCTAACCCCCGTTCGCCACCTACGGTATCTCAATGCCGCCTGCAGCGGGTGGTTTTTCAAAAGAAAGAAAACCGGCTTGTTGCATTTGATAAATAAAAAATAGGAAAACTCATGCAAAAAAGTATGCTATATGAGTTTTTAACTATACTTGGGGCAAACCTAACTTGGTAGCATTTGTAAAATCAAAACTGTAAACCGAATGTTGAAGATCATGCTCGCTCTGAGCGCCCTTCAACGTCTCGAAATGATGAAAACGTTGAAAAAATCCGCCAAAAAATCAATGAGAGTCGTTGTTTTTGATTGGTGAAACTTTAGAAGAAACAAGAGTGAGTTGGAGCTCACGCGGGCGATCGGAAGAATGGTTCCTTCACCATGATAACGCTGCCGTACACATAGCCTTCACTATTAACCGCTACTTGGCCTCTCAGAGGTGGAGTCATTCCTCGACCTCTGTATTCGCCAGACCTAGCCCCCTGTGATCCTTTTCTGTTCCCTAGGATGAAAAAAATTCTGAAATCGAAACGTTTTGATGATGTAGAAGCTGTAAAAACTGCTTCGCAACGGGCACTGAACTTGGTCAAAGCTAAAGAGTATTTCATCTAAGGGTGATGAACAATTTGAAAGAGACAAAATAAATTTTGTGACT
This sequence comes from Uloborus diversus, assembly GCF_026930045.1. NCBI lineage: Eukaryota > Metazoa > Arthropoda > Arachnida > Araneae > Uloboridae > Uloborus > Uloborus diversus. The sequence goes on from NC_072739.1 coordinate 26,136,089, forward strand.
AAACTAATGTATAAATGTTGTAGAACAAAAATCCGGTTACTTTTGGGTCCCCCCTCGTATACTGTACTCTCATTTTGGAACAAATTGGTGTTCCCTCCCCTCTTTAAGTTTCACCTCACAAACAGTTTTATCTAAAAATTTATATTTCTGCAAAATAAAAAATCAGTCATATAAGTATCTATGATGAAATCATTGAATATTACAATCTTATAGAAAAATTAGTTGACAATGGATGTGATTAAAAAAAAAAGAAGACATTTTTGGGTAGTAATAGCAGAAATTTGTGGGGCAATTATTGTTATCGGATGAAATAAATCATGTTATAGCAATTTCAGTTTTAGCATTTGACAACACTTTTTAGATTTATTTGTGAAATGAGTGACATTAAACTAAACTGGCGATGTCGAATAACTTTTTATCGGCATATAGTTGCTTAAAGAATTTAAAATAGTAAAAAAAGTGTGAATTAAAATAGTTGAATTAATGCTTCAAATAAATTAGCTGCCTTATTTTTTGGTTTCAGCCACCTTCTCCAGTACTGGGTTAATCAGGCAGATGGTTGATACTGGTTAGTTGGCTGTCAGAAGATAATAAGAAACCTTTGGCTTTCTTGTTTATAACTTTAATACAGTGATATTTTTTAATACCATGTAATATGGGAAAATTGTCTCACACTAGCCAAACACCAAGTTCTGCATTTTTTAGTATGATATTATCTTCAGAAATCTTATTTACTTCAATATTGGTTCCAGCCATTTGAGCTGCTAAATCAAGACAAGTAGAACATATTTTTCGATCTATTTATTACACATACATGTTTCAGGTTTTGACCTTCAGAAAGCATTTTCTGTCAGTAAATTTGCACATGAACACGGAAACTCCCTGTCCGGATTTGATCCCGGATTGTTTGCCCACTTTGAGAAATATCTTATCACCTATGGACACTTGAACAAAAAAAAAAACAATTTACTTTTGATGCAATCTTTCTTATTGTCATTTCATCACAGACTTCAATAATTTGGTTCTGCATGTTTCAACTTTTGTATGTGGCATTCTTCTTTCAATTTAAAAATGCTCTTTTAAATTTTATATTTGTTGAATATATTACATTTATATCTACTCATTTTCTTTCCTTTTTTTATACTCTTCGCTTTAACCGAGTTTTCGGTTATTGTTTAGCCGGTTCACATCCACGATGAACTCGAATCTTAATCAAATGGATTTCCGGATTTGTTTTCCTTACTTTCCTTCCAGTTTCTGATGACACACTTGAAAAGTTGTTTTACAAAAAAAAAAAAAAAAAGAAAAGAAAGAAAAAAAAAAGAAAAGAAAAGAATCCACTGGAAATGGATTCTGAGTTGAGTCCAATTGATTTTTGTTTGGTATCTAATAAAGTCATTGGGTGCAAAGCTATTGATTCCTAACTCTACTCGAATTCCCATGTTTAAGATAGTGTCAACTTTTTAAAAATTCCATTTAGTATCTTCTGTTTGAATACTGTAATCTAGTTGTGGAACCATGGCTAATTATTTTTATTCGACATTTATTATATAGCCCCGTGTTCCATTGCTCAGCAGCTTCAATGCATTTAATGTTTTACCTGTTTTGTATTCTAACAACTCTCTATTTTTATTCCATTTTGTCTTGTTTTGCCTCTCGCTCCAAATGAGTATTTTGGTGTTAATGAGGAACGTTTTTCATTCCTCTCTTTTATAAATTATACGTTTTTTAAATTGGTCCCTGCGAAGTCGAATACACACTAACCTATACCTATTATACGTTTTTTCATTTGTATGCTTTTTTTATAGTCTCTGCAAAAACGTATAAACGGTGCTTCACTGTAATTGTTAAATACAGTGGTGGATTTAAAATGTAGCAACTGTAAGGGCCCCGAAAATGATTCAAACTGCGTATAAAAATTATTTGTTAGACAAAGGGGCACCCTAACATGTAAATCTGCCACCGGTTATATATACTCTATAGATTTTACTACATTCTTCTGAATTGTGCTTTCTATGATAACAGAATGTTTGATGTTGGGGGACAAAGATCAGAGCGAAGGAAGTGGATTCAGTGCTTTGATGACGTTGGAGCTCTTTTGTTTGTGGTTGCTCTCAGTGGTTATGACATGGTACTGCAAGAAGATTCATCCATTGTGAGTTTTTCAACAAATTATTTGAAACCAAAAAATTAATTCATGAGTTTAAGCTTAAATTTTTACATTCCAAATGTTTTTCTTTTTATAGAATCGTCTCCAAGAAAGTTTGCATTTATTTTCTTCAATATGCAATAACCGGTTCTTTATCAACACATCAATAGTGAGTTTTTCTAACATTTTGTGCATTTCTTATTTGCTGGTATTATTGTTTTATTGCTGCTATTGTTATTTATACTTAGCTTTTCTGTTTTACTTATTTTATAATTGCCATATACAAATAGTGAAGTGACAGGTTTGCGGTCAATTAATGTTGCAAAAAACAAATGGTGGCAAGGTAATTTTGTAATAAGAATTCTTTACCCATATTTGGAAACACCAACCATCAAAAAAAATATAGCCGCGTAAAAAAAAATAACCAAGTTGGTTGTCGCAAAAGCTTTTGTTATTTTAATACAGTACTGGCCAAAAAGTATAGTGGGGAAAAACTCATAATAGTTCTTCAAGAATAAAACAAGAAAAAAAAAGTAAATTAGTATTCTTTTAACTTAACTGATATTTTTCGAAATTGATATAGCTAGTATAAGACAAGACATATGGTTAAGTTACTGAATAAAATAATTTTTTAATTATCGAAAAAATAGCACAGAAAAAAGGTTCAGGTTATCAGAAATTGGAATCCATTTTGATTCTAGAGCATAAGGAAATAAAGAAACCACTTCAAGTTCTTCCTGAAAAAAGGTGTAATAAATGGACCATAATTGAAACGAAAAGCATTTAAGAGCCAGTTTTTGTAAGAAACGTACAGAAATGGGTGTTCGAATATGCACCATTTTTGATTTTGATCAAACTTTTATGGTCGATTCTTTCAACAATATGAAAATTTTCCCTTTATACTCAAAATCGGAAAAGGTAGTTCAGTTGACAAGTGTTACTTTACAATATTCTCTTGAAAACTGTGTATAAAACAGCTAGCCTGCAACCGTTAATTCGATGTCCTATTGAATATTTAAGATCTAGTTTTTATAAGAACCGGGCAGAAATGTATGTTCGAGTATACACCATTTTTAATTTTGCGCAAATTTTTATGGTGGATTCTATTAAAGATTTTCGAAGACACGTATATTTTCTTTTCCTCCAAAAAACTTTTTGGGGACCTGTAAAAATTCGTAAAGTAGAGCCCAACGTAGAGGTTTTTCCAAATCAGAGTTTTTTAAAATTCGATTATTTCTGTGTATTGAGCATCAGAGAAAAAAATTCTTGTGTTGACAATATGACATTTAGTACCTAAGTTGAAATATATCGTAAATTTTGTGGCTGACGTTCAGTGCAGCCTTTCAGGGGTCACCGAACTTTGTCGAGAAAAATTAAAAAGTGCCATGTTTGTGGCTCTATGGTTGAGCATTCAGGCTCAACCATGGTTTTTTCATGTAATTTGTGTAAGAATATGTATAAATTATTCAATACCCTCATTAGTTGCATGGCTTACCCTCTACTCTGCCAAAAAAATGGTAGTTTTTGTATCAAAAAATGCTAAAAAGAGCGGTTTTCATAAGCCTTTATCTCATTTCACTGAGGGTCAGTGTAGAACTGGATGCCTGCATTTCAAACTAGAGTATGTATTTTCAAACAAGTGACAGAACTATGGGCAAATTCTTTTCACTGAACACAATACGCATTTCAAAAAAGTAAAATGAAATATTCAATCTACCAGATACTATTTAAAAAACTAGTAAGATCAAAAACTTACCATAAAAGAGTTATAAACTTGCAAATAGACTGATTATGCTTACTCGCATACTTTATAATATGATAACTAGAAGCAAAGCGAAAGAAAAACATCAAAATACGATAAAAAATGTACTTTTTAGGGGCCTGTATCTCAGTGCACTGAGAGTTAGTATAGAACTTGATGCCTACATTTCAAAGTTTTTTTGCAAGCAAGTGAAATAACTATGGGCAATGGTAGCAGGTCCATAAAATGCACTTCAAGATGAGGAAATTGCATAAGAGTTAACGACGCATCCACTTAGTTGTACTCAAGTTTATATGCTTTGTCTTGCATTTTTTTATTGTCCCACTAGTCAGTTAGGCAACTATACCCTTGTTTTTATCTGTCATAGTATTGCTTTTATCATAAGTAATAAAATATGACTTAGTAATTGTTTGCTCACATAGTAGTTTAGTGCAGCGAAAATAATTTTTTGTCACTATAATGTACAGCCTAAACGAAAAAAAAGCTATCTTAATTAAAATAATTAAAAATATACCTAAAACACCTTCAAAAAAGTGTTACAAATAACTTAAGTTTTTACCGCAATAATAACCGTTTTTTTTTTTGTTGCTTTGCTTCCAGTTATCATATTATAAAGCATGCGAGGGTGAGCATAATTAGTCATATTTGCAAGTCTATAACTCTTTTATGGTAAGTTTTTGATCATATTAGTTTTTTAAATAGCATCTGGAAGTCCCTGGAAGAAAGTTAAAACCCGGATATATTGATTGAATTGAAAACTGAATAGTTCATTTTACTGTTTTGAAATGCGTATTGTGTTCTTGAAAAGAATTTGCCCATAGTTCTGTCACTTGATTGTGAAAATACACATACTCTAGCTTGAAATGTAGGCAGAAGTTCTATACTGACCCTCAGTGCTATGAGATACAAGCCCTCTAAAAAGTACACTTTTTAATGATATTTTGATGACAAAACTGATATTTTTTCGCAGCAGTGAGCATTAACCATGCATTTAATGGGCCAATTTAATAATTTATGTATGGATGCCTCAGTTACCAAACCGATTAACTCCACTTTTTAAAAAAATCCTCATTTCTGCTTTAATAGTCAAGGCCCAATACAGGCTGATTTTGCTACCATTTTTCGGTACCTTCACAAAAATATTATTTTGAAATCGGTACTTTCACAAAAATCAAGTAATAAAATCAGTAGCTTCACAAAAACATCGAAAATTTCACAAAAATTCGCATTTTAAAATTTGTTTCTCTGTTTAAAACAAAATATAGTCATAAAATAAAATTATAAGCAGGTTTATATGAACAATCGCTTAAATAGAAACCTTTTTGTAGTATTTTAACTAATTTTTATCTGTTTCACACCAATGTGTATTTATGCAATATTATCGCAATCTTTAAACATCTGTTTTGAGTAACCTTTTTTTCTCATAATTTCCTATATTGTACACAGTATATAGACCATTAAGCTGAAATTACGATGGTATTTTTAGTACTTCTTAGGTTTTCAGCTCCCCCCCCCCCCCCCAAAAAAAAACGAAACCTGTTAAAAATAATACTAGATAACATTTACACTTTTCGAACTAAAATTTCACTTGTTCCACTACTACTTTTACAAAATTTAGGATGCGTCTAAAATTTCACAAAAGCAATGCTGATAAAAAAAACTTTCACAAAAATAGAATGAGGCAATACTTTCACAAAAATAGGTAGCAAGAAAAACATCCTGGATTGGCCCCTGATAGTGCTTAATCATTGCTTAGAATGTGAATTTATATTAAACTTTTGGTTCAGTTCATTTCTGATCCTGCGATGGCAGAAAATGTAACACGAGGGGCCCATTTGCTTCTGTGTAAAACGCTATATTCTTCGTCACTTTTCTCGACTTTTTGTTTTATGGAGTTAATAGATTTGACAAGTGAAGCATCCATATATCACTACACAAATTGCTTGCAAAAACTATGGTTTGAACCTCAGTGCATGAAACCAGGAGGCCTCAAACATGACACATTTTCACTTTTTTCGGCACAGTTTAGACACCCCTGCCAGGGTCCACTGAAGGTCAGCCATAAAATTAACGATACATTTCATTTGAGGCACTAAATATGCAGGGGTAGAAAGTCCTATGTATCCTATATTTTCAAAAAAAGCATTAAAAACCGTCCTATATTTCCTATATTTTTCGAAAATGTCCTATATTTCCTATATTCCAGTTTTTTACCCTATATATCTTTTAAAAAGAACATTAAATAAACTTTCTGACATCAGATTTTTCGCTGAAATATAGCTGAAAGTACGTCCCCAAACGAATTTCAAATTAAAAAACGAAACTGACTAAATCCTGCAAAAGGCATCTTCGCTCATTGGCTACAGCAATGTGACGTCACTATAGTGGGGGGAGTTTCGAGAACTAAGTTTTGAAGTTGGTTTCAGAATTTTGAGTTTGGGGAGGGGGGGGGGGGCAACAGCCGTTTTGTTTTGTTTTCCATCATGGTTTTCGTTTTCATTGGTATATTTTTGTGTTTAGTGCATTTTCTGATCGGAATGTTCTAATATTCTTTTTGGCAATCTTTTCTTTTTGTGGAATTTTGTGATCGTGGAATGTTAGTTCCTTATGATGTGAAAATGGTAGTTTGTTGTAATAAGTGAAATTATAAAGGCGAAATCGCATCGCTTAACAAAATTTCGTGTGGCGTGGTTCAACCAGGAGGACATTAATAGTACAAATTTTGGTGCATGGTGCACTAAAGGAAAAGATTATTTTACCGCTTTTTGCCATTTTCGCAACTGTTCAGTGCCCATAAGCAATAGTGGATTTTTGCGATGGAGGCAGCATGCTAAAACATTCAAGCATAAAGAAGACTCAGTAAAACGTCAGAAGGATCCTTCTCAAGCTCTGTTTGTTCTTAATACAAGTACTAAAGGGTTCAGTTTAGATATAAAATCAAAGAACAGTGGAATTAGTACTTGGGTCATGAAGTGAGGAAGAAATAATAAAATTATCTTTGCTCAAATTTTGTTTAGTTATTTAGTCTATAAAGTACACTTTGCTTTTTCAAAAATTATTCTTTCAACTACAGGAAAGTCATTTCAGATGTAAGTTATAATATTGTTTGAGGTTTTTTTAAAAACAAAATCATTGATAAGAGTAACTAAATAATATATGATACGTATTATTTATTTTTTCATAGCAAAATTATTCGTATAATGTGTCCTACATTTTTTGTGGGAAATGTCCTATATGTGACAAGTCGATCACTTCTACCCCTGAATATGTTGTAATCACAAAGATTTTTTTTGCTGATGCTCAATACGCAGAGATAATTAAAAATGTTAAAAAAGGTCGATTTGAGAAAATCTCTAAATTGGGACCAACTTTCAGAATTTTTGTGGGTCATAAAAAATTTTTTTGGAAGAAAAAAAAAATATGTGTCTTCTAAAATCATTCAAAGAAACTACTGTAAAATTTTTAGCAAAATCAAAAATGGGCATGTATCTGACTTGCCTGACTCATAAAAACTGGTTCTTAATATGATTATGACCTTTGGCTTGAAGCAGAGCAACCGTTCTTCCAGGCATGGATTCCACAAGGGTTTGCAGCACTTTTTTTTAGCTGTTCACAATGCCAAACTTTAATTGGTTATTTAAATGCCGCTGCTACAGTTGCCTCTTTAAGAAGGTCAGTTTAATTGAAAAAATACTAATTGTTAAGGCCTTATCTTGTAAAAATGTTAGATTTCTCAAACTTGTAATACGTTTGGCCAGTGGTGTAGCTTTATTTCAGTGTAAAAATAAATTCCTCCTCCCACCTCTTTATTTTTGTGTATCTTCTAACTCTTAACCAGACGGACTTGATTTTCATTGCAGATCATACCTTACCATACAGGTTTCCAAATTTTAACAATTTACGACAGCACCCTTTGAAGTTTGAAGATTTCGAATTTTCTCATGGCACCCTAATCTATATCTCTTATTCTATATTATTGATACCATGAACACTTTGTAGCTTTTCTTGTCTGTTCCTAAGGCACCCAGTTTGGGAGCTTTAACATACAGCACTCACATTATATTTAATTTAAAATTCTCAACTTTGAAAATTGACTTGTGTCAAAAGTCTGAATGCCTTCCTATGAAGCTTTAATAAATGTTTGTTTATGTTCAGGTAACAGAATGGACCGCCAGTAAAATAAGAAGAGTTAATAGTTATAAAATTTTGTGAAAAAATGTGGTTATATATTATAACCTTATCTATTGTATTGCATGGTATGTGCATACATATTAAATAACCACTTTATATCATTAAATGACATACTATTTACCTTAAGGATTTTTTTTTTTTTCGTTATTTTCAAAGATCTGAACAATTTGAAAATATGAACTACCTATGGTCTGAATTAGATTCAGATTTTTACATTCTACTGTTCTTTAAAACACTGATTTAATTACTTTTGTTGTAATAAATACTCAAAAATAAAAACCTTAAAAATATTTGAGTTAATTTTTTGAATGACCTGTTTTTAAATTCATAACTTTATCATTTCAGATAAATATGAGTTTTTGTTTCATTTTTGTTTACACTTTTTACTTGAATTTTCCACTTTATGTTTGCATGCTTCTTATTTTTTAGATATTATTTCTCAACAAACTAGATCTGTTTCGTGAAAAAATATTATATTCTGGACGTCATTTAAGACATTACATGATTGATTATGATGGTATGTTAAGAAAATTTGTTTTATTTGTTTAAAATTTAGTTTTCATTATAATTTAATAATTATTTGAATTGTTTGTTTCAAAATAATAGCAGAAGAAATGAGCACTTGATGCGTAAAATATCTGAAAAAGAATTTAAATACGCCTTGCAAATTTATTTCATTTTTCACTTAGTACTTATAAAATTTCTTCATATTTATTCAACTGAAAAATTATTTACATTAGTTTTTAAAATTTATCTGAAAAGTTTTGTACAAAAGTTAAAAAAGTTTCAATTTATTAAAAAAAAATTATCCCTCTTAACTTGTTTCAATGAAAATGCAATCAATATGAGTAAAATATGGTTCATTTTGAATTTTTAGCTTTATTACATTATTCTTTAAAATGGAACGTAATTTTTTAGCAACACACGATAAATACTTTGTTTAAAAATTTGTGTGCTTAGAAATGTAGCATCTCTATTTGGAGAAATTAGATCCATTGATTTATAATCACCAAAAAATTTGTTACTTAAAAATTATATTGTCTGAAAAATGTGGTGCAATGCATGTGAGAGCATCCATGCTAAAATCTTAGCACATAAACACACAGCTGCCCCTGTGATTGTCCAATTTAGGAGTGTAAGTAAAACTGTACAGGATATTCAAAATTTGAATAATTTTTCTAGCTGAATAGGATCATGTCGGACAAGTCGGAACTAAATGCAAAATTCTTGCTAAGCAGTACTCAAATTACCACCATTACGAATATACTCCTCCACAACAAACGACCATGGCATTGTGACTACTGCAAATGGCATGCATACCGCTATCAATTGATACTATCTCAACCATTGTTTCCCCATTGCAAGTAACATAACGCTCTCTCCAAATAAGAGATGTGGTTATGCCAGACCATGTAGCAATCCCAAACATGCTTTAAAAGGTAGGTAGTCGTTTGGAGACAATACCCTATCAGTACTTAAAGCTGAAACTATCCAGCACAAAAGTTGAGGTTCATGCAATCTTTAGTTCCATAAGATTTTAATAATATGAAATACAATTTTAAGTGCTTTAAAATTTTTCCAGAAAACATGAAGGGAAAAACTTACAATAAGATTTAATAGTACCACATTAGTGTTGTAACTGAAGTATGAAGTGAAAAGGGGGGGGGGGGGCGCTTGAAGTGAGCACAGAGATCGCAGGTCTATTGTACTGTTCCCGTTTAGACTACTAAAGGAACCCAGTAACAGAAATAAATTTCAGCAGTTGCTTAGCCGAAATATTAGGCAGTTCCCAGGGAACTACATAGTGGTATCCTCAGGGTTGGCTTTCTGCCGGCAGAAACTAGTTTTTGCCTTGCAAGTGGCAGAAACTTATTATAACCGGTAAAAACCGGCAGAAACTTAAAAGCATCTTTAATAACTCAAGTAATTACTAAATGATATTCGTTAAAGTAAACTAAAAAGTTTAATTCTATTCAATCATTAAAAAAAATAAAATCCTATGCTAGTGCTAGTGTTTGGAAAGGGAACTTTTCAATTGCAAATGCTCATAATATTTGGATTAATCTAACAAAGGATGAAAAATCATAAGGGTGTTTAGGAAAGAGGAGTGACATACAGAATTAAACAGGCAATTACTGATTGTTATTAGCTCGCTTATACGCTTCATCTAAATTGCTTGTGATTGAAATTATCATGTGCTTCAAAAAGAAAGTGCCAGAATTTTACTTCCTATATTAACATATATTTTGTACCTAACGTCACAGCTTTGAAAAACAAATTGGCCCCATTTCTCGAAATTTATTTTTCCAGTCAAATTTTCACCACTACCCCAGTTACTACATGGTGGACCAGTTTAAAAAAATATACAATAGATGAAAGTTTCACGAACATTGCAGAAAGTGGTTTTTGCCATGCCAGTTTTAACAGAGTCGGCAGAAACTTGCCAACCCTGGGTATCCCAAGTGCTCAAATCTCTGCGCAGAGTAGAAGTCGCATTCACGTTATAATAAATCAGCAATTCGTGAAATCGGAATTTTCTTACCTGATTCTTTTCTTTTGCCTTCTAAATCAAAAGGTCACCACTTACCAAAAACTTTAATTACATACACGAACACTTGACAACACGAAAAACAATACGGAACGTCACATAAGCACACAAAGAACAGCTTGTTACATTTTTTCCTTTTCACTCACATCCACATCGGAACTTGCTTCCACCGGTTCGGCACAGAAGCGCCACCTCCCAGGTTTTAACGTTCAAGTGTAAGGTTTAAGTTCTGCTACAACGGCCATCTTCCAAAAAAGTCTGGAGGTGTTACCGTCTCATATCAAAATCAGTGTCTTTTTCGATGTTCACATTTCCACTCACTGACTTCCATTGATGAGCAGACCTTAGTTCAAGAAGATACGAGGATTTCCATCTATTCCATAAGCGGTTCAGGAGATCTTCTTGGTACTTCTGTAATTTAAGCAGCTGGGAAAGGGAGGAGCTGATTTCTTTACCAGCCTGAGGAATTGTCAGCAATCTTCTTCCTATAAGAAAATGCCCTGGTGTGAGTGGTTCTGGCTCATGGGGATCACTAAAAACTTATGTCAGTGGTCTTGAATTGATAATGGTTTCAACATCGATCAAAGTTACTTCCTGAAACGAAACTGAAGTTTTCCCTAATAATCTCTTTTGTGACATCTTGACAGATCTTACTTAGTGTTCCAAAAAACCACCCCACTAGGCTGCTCTTTCGACTGAAATTTCCACTGAATAGCCAAGTTGCTAAATAAATTTCAAGCTTCCTCATCTTTCATTATATTCCACAGCAGATTTAGTTCTTGTTTTGCTTTATGGAATGCCTTGGTGTTGTCGCTGTATATGGTTTTACAAATTCCTCGTCTTCCAATAAACTTTCGAAAGGCCTGTAAGAATGTCTTCGTTGTTAAGTCTGTTGTCAATTCTAAGTGCACTTCTCTTGTTACAGCACAGGTGAATATCAGTACATAGGATTTTTTTGATACGTTCTGATCTTTAATATACAAGGGTCCCATGTAATCCACGCCAGTAACCTGAAATGGATATGCTTCGGATATCCTATCGGCTGGAAGAGGTGCGGGAATCTGTTGCTGGCTTCGCCTGCAATTTTTGACACAAATTGCATCTGTAAATAATACTTTTTATTCTCTGTCGGGCTCTTAAGATCCAGGTCTTTCCTCTTAGTTGAGTTAAGGTTTCTGACACACCTCCGTGTTTTACTCTTTCGTGACAATCCATAATTATGAAATTCAATAGAGGACTTTTACTAGGCAACAAGATGGGATGTGCTTCTTGGTAGGACATACTGGCATGTTGCAAACGTCTGTCAATTAATATGATTCCTTTCTCATTTAAAAATGGATTAAAGGACTCGATGGGAGATGTTGTCGATAATGGTTTACCTTTTCTCAAAGCCAAATATTCTTCAGGAAAGTTTTCCATCTGAGTCAATTTTATCCAGTACTCCTCAGTTGATTGAAGTTCTTCCAAAGTTAACGCTTCAGTTCTCTTACTAAGAGGATTTTTCGTGTTGAAGACTAATCTTTTAATCCACGATGTAATTCTCAGTACCTTATTGAATTTACTGAATTTGTGTAGATCAAAAAGAGCTCCTAATTCCGTACTTAAATGGAGATTAGTTTGCTTCCTGAAATTCAGATTCAAAATCAACTTCATGAGACTCTTTATTGATTCTTTCTAGCAATTGATCAGAGTTTTTCCTTATCCATGGTGGTCCTTGCCACCACAGTTCTTTATCCTTCAAGGTAATTATATTTTCTCCTCTCGATAGTAAGTCCGCAGGATTTTCAGTTCCAGGACAATGATGCCACCACTCAGGAAGGCAAATCCTTTTGATTTCTTAGACTCTATTTCTTACGAATATTTTTCTTGTGCTTCCCTTAATCCAGTGTAATGTTATCATTGAATCTGACCAGAAGTAAAATCCAACGTTTTCTGGAAGTTTCAGATTGTTTCGAATAAACTGGAACAATCTTGCTCCTATGAGCGCTGAAAGAAGTAGTGATGTGCCGGATCGTTAAAAAAGTAGATCCACGGATACAGATCCGGATCATTAGAGTTAAGATCTACGGATACGGATCTCAAAATTTTTTTAACCCAATTCAACTATCCAAATGTAAAATTTGTTACGGTAGGTATTTCCGTCAGAATAATGGCAGTTTCTTCAAAAAATGTCAACTGCAGCAAAAATATAATAAAGCCTATGATTTACTCTTTAAATAAATGTCCGTTAAAATTGAGGGAGAGTTGGAAGGAATGGGCCAGCGCTGCATTAATGCTTAGATGGAATGTGAAAAATTATTTCTAGCTTGCTCGGTGGATGTAGGATACAGGAACAAGAGTGTAAAGCTGCCACTGGACAGGCTAGAAATAATTTTTCGCATTTTATTTCAGCATAAATGCAGCGCTGACCCATTCCACCGAACTTACTCCGACTGATGAAATACAAAGCCGGAACACCTTTACAAACAGTAAATACAATGGAGAATTTCTCACTTTTTTGGAAGGATGCCGAGAAAAACAAAAATGAAGAATAACAGAAACCCCAAATCAATAACAAAAACTAATATTAAATTAAAAAACCAAAACATGTCCCAAAGAGCCGACCTCATATTAAGATGAATTTCACGGGTCAGATTACACATTTGTTAACAAATATGAACTGACAACAGGTAAAAATTTTAAATGATTGAGCTTTTTCTCCTTATCTTCCGACTATGAAATCGCTTCCAATCACGCATGTAAAGGCTTAGAATTGAATTTAAAATTTACTTGACAAGATTATAGCTCCTACTTTCGTTCTTTCAATTAGGGCCAATATTTTTAACGTATGGGTAAATTTTTACTACCCTAATTGTGAAAACGTTAAGTCGGTTTTTATTAACATTTCCGGTAATTAAAGTTCTACAAAAACGAGGCCAAGCTAAGAACACTTTCAATCAAGTCACCTTTTGAACGAAAAATGAACTATCAAAATCGGTTTATCTGTTTAGGAGCTACGATGCCACAAAAAGACACATTGATACACACTTTTAAAAATTATTTTCCCTTCCTTTTTGCAACGGGGGGGGGGGGGGGGATACAAATTGGCTTCTGAAATACCGTAAAATTTAAATAGGGAATAAAACCTAATTTTAACGGAATTTAAGTCTTTTATTCAAATATTTAAAAAATTTTAGAATAGAAATGATCCGTTTAAGATCCGTCAAAAAAGTAACGAATAAGGATACAGATCTTTATTTTCCCTCGGATATCCGGAACATCACTTAGAAAGAAGCTCCAATCTTGGAAGAGTAATGTCATGTATCGGTGCGACTCTTGATTTTGAGGCTACTAACGTTGTTCATAAATTACAATCCCATAGGCCTTTTGACTAGCATCTACAAATCAGTGAAGGGTCCAATCAGACAATTCTTCCATTTTGTACATCTAAGTTAGATGCCTTGTTACTCTAATTTCATTTAAGTAATATAGCTCTTTGCACCAATTTTGAAAGGTGTCATTTAAGTCCGGTGGTAGGGGATCATCCCAATCAAATTTTCTCTTCCAAATTTCTTGCAAAAGAATCTTTCCTCGTACTGTAAATGGTGAAATCAGTCCAATAGGATCAAATACTTTTCCTGCAGTTCTTATAACAACCCTCTTGGTTGCTTTCAAATCGTGTGCCCTTTTCTCACTGAGCAGCTTTTCATTTTCGATGCTCAGAAGGTCTTGCTTTGAGTTCCAGCAGTAGCCTAGAATTTTGCAAGAGGCAGAGTCGTTGATGGATTCTTCGCGCAATTTAACTTTCAGTGCTTTAGAATTCGTTCTCCATTTTCTCATGTTGAATCCAGCTTCTCTCAAAATACTTTTTACTTCTAGATGAGCTTTCAATGCAGTTTCTTCGTCTTCTAGACTATAGATAAGATTGTCAACATATAACTTATTGTTTAAGATGTAAAATGCATCTGGATAATCTTCTTCATCTTTCTTTATGTGATGTTTTATTGTAGTACTAAGCAAAACTGACACGCGTCATTCTTAAAATTTGAGATTCCATATTTAAATTTTCCTTTAACCATGAAAATCGGAGCGCGTCTCCATCTTCTGGAGCCAATGCAATTTGCAGAAAAGCTCCCTCGATATCCGCTGTTAAGGCGATTCTATTTAACCTAAACTGCAAAAGCAATGCTAATAAATCTGGAGTTAGGTTTGGACCAGGATGTAAGCAGTCATTGAGAGAGAGAGAACCGGAAGCACAAGACGACGCATCGAAAACTATTCTCATTTTAAATGTCAATTTATCTTCGTAAATGACTGCTTGATGAGGCATGTAGAAAGTCTTCGAAACATGATCATTTCATCAGCAATTCCTTCCGTAATATGCTTCATTATAATGCCTTTATACTGATCAAAAAATTCAGCATTTTTCCTAAATTTCCTAACTAGTGTCGGAAACGTCCTTCAGCATTGACATAGTTATGGGGAATTAAAATGGCATTTTCAAACTGCTTCAGTACTTCATCCTGTTCAGAAATTAAATTATCATTCGCTGCGATTCCCAAACTTTTTAAATCAAATATTTTCTGTAATATATTCCTTTCTTCTGAATCAACATTTATAACGATAGCCTTCATTATTTTTATTTCTTTTGCAAGAGTATTTCCTAAAAATTCTGACCCATTAAATACATATCCCAACTTCTTTTCTATTCCTACTAAAGATCCTGGCATGTGTTTTATTTTCCCTGTGACAATATTCCAATAATAATCTGAACCAATTAATAAAGATACTTTCGAATTTTCAGAACCAGATATATCAGCCATCGGTATATTTCTTTGTTCACAGAACTCCGATATTTCCTTCCCTGGACTCTGGATTATTGCCTCTGAAGTGCAAGGAGTTTCAATCGATTTTTTCTTTCTCAGTGTATGATTTGCATTTTTTTTCGTCTTGCTCGCAGAGATATCGGCTACGTTTTTTGTTACAATTCGAGCACCTTGCAGTATTGAGAAATATGGGATTTTTTCAAACAATTAAAGCAATATCCCATACACTGCAGCTTAGCCTTCCGTTCGTCTATAGATAAGGGGCAATTTTCTATCTCGTGATGTTCACTGGAACAAAATAAGCATGCATTTTTGATTGATGCGTTTAAAGTCAGTCGCAGCTGTTGGGAAGGGTTTATGATTTTTACATTTTCTGTAAGTCGCTTTATTTTTATCAGGTTCGTCCGTTTTGCGAAACAAATAGGTTTTCTCGCGTTTTTCTATTTCTTGTTTCGGAAATTCTAACAATTTAGAACAATCCCATGATTCTTTTTCTTTAGTAGAACAGTTATATCCTAAAATAATATCATCAGGGATCAACTTTATTAAGACTGCAAAGAGAATCCCACCATAGTTATTTAGTTCTACTCCGGCTGCCTGAAAGCTTCTAATTTGAATCATACAAGTATCGTATAATTGTCTTAATTCTTCTAAGTTAGAACTTGATCTTACTGGTGTTAGGCTTAACAGTTTGTTGACATGTGAATGCACGACTATTTCACTTTTATCAAATCTTCCTTTCAATAGATAAATCATAACTGCTTGGTGTTATTGGTAAACCTTGTACGCATTTTAAAGCTAAACCCTTCAAAAATGATTTTAAACAGTTCAATTTTTCAACTTTCGCTAATTGGTTGTTTTCGTGAATAACTCCCTCAAATTATCCCCAGAACTCCTGCCAATTTTCGTGTTTGCTGTCAAAAGGTTCAATTGTTAGTTTCGGCAATTTTACATTAGGATAATACGCATTAATAGGTTTTTCAGGAACACTGGGCTTCTCTTTTACATTTTCTTCAAAGGATAAAGAGTGTTCATTTTGTGCATCAATTCCATTCTCGTATTTATGTTTCCGTTTTAGATATCTATCTTTGATTTGGAGATTTCAAACTTTTCACGATATTCTAAAGTTCCTGCAATTTCAGTTTCGAGCAAGGTTAAATCCTCAATGAGATCTTCGATTTCTGAATCTAATTGCAAGATCAGTTCGGATTTCACAATTAACTGATTGCATAAGATTTCCAAATCATCATCATCTATATTATCTCCACTGTCAAGTAGTTCGGTTACTTTGTTTACAATTTTCGTTAAAGCCGATTTAATGGTTTTCCGTTTAACTTTGGATCTTTCTAATTTAAGATCTTGTTTTTTTGAATCTTGTTCTTTAACTAATGATATTTTTTTTAGGCTTCCGGTAATTTCGGCACCCTATAATAAATCAGAAATTAATGAAATCAGAATTTTCTTACCTGATTCTTTTCTTTCGCCTTCTAAATCAAAAGGTCACCACTTAAAGATACCAAAAACTTTAATTACATACACGAACACTTGACGACACGATAAACAATACGGAACGTCACATAAGCACACAAAGAACAGCTTGTTACATTTTTTTCCTTTTCACTCACATCCACATCGGACCTCGCTTCCACCGGTTCGGCACAGAAGCGCCACCTCCCAGGTTTTAACGTTCAATCTGCAACACATGTAGCACATGAATTCAGCTCTCATCAGCCATATAGCATCCTCTACACGAAGGATTGTCGGTAAACCCATCAGATTAAGATGCCTATTAAAAGAGCAGTGTCCAGTTAGTAACCCAACAAACTTCTTGATCTCTTTCCTACTCAAATTAAGCAGTTCTTTGGATCTAAGCCAGGGAGGTTCAGAGTCTTGGCCTGTCTTTGAGAGTCGGACTGAAGCCACAGGCCATATGATTCATCCATCAGAAGGTTCTTTGCAGTACTCCTTACTGCATTGTAGGGCAGGCAGAGGGCAAGCTCGGGTCCCATAAATGGTGTATTGGAGCCCTGCTTAGATACCTGATCTGCCAATTCGTTGCCCACAATGACCAGGTACCCAGTAAAGGGAAACCCTACTACTGCCAGCTAGTCTTAACAGTGCATTATGGCACTCCCAAATGGATTTGGTAGAGAAGCAGTCTCGATTGAGAGCTTTCAACACACCTTGGTTATTCGAGAATGGTGTTGTAACTACATTAATATTGAAAAACTTATGGAGAAAAATAACCAACCATGGTGTGCAGACAGCCGAATCTGCAACTAAACAGATATTTGATAGAAAGTAATAGTAACAAAAATAAAAGACTTATATTGGGGGCAGGGGATATACAACAGGTTAGGTTAATTAATATCAATTGTGCTTTTTATTTTAGGACCTGATTATGATGTTGATAGTGGTGCACTTTTTGCTCAGCATAAGTTCCAGGCCCAAAATAAACATTCTGGAAAAGTGATTTACCCACATTTTACAACAGCCACAGATACAAGCAATGTTCAAGTTGTTTTCCAAGTCGTTATGGACACAATTGTGAGAGAAAATTTAAAGACAGCTACATTGTTGTAAAGTTAAACGTCCATTTTGTAGTGCCATTTTGGAGCTGTAAATATAATCCTATAATCATTTTTATGCAAATGAATACATGAACTGCATATTTTTCTTTTGATACATCTGTTCATCTTTTATACATTTTTTACTTTAATAAACTATTTTTGTTAAAAAAGTTTGTTACTATTTCTCAACTGAAAAAAAAAACAAACAATGCATGTGTTAAAAGGACCTAATTTACAATGCAAAATTATTTTGAGCCTTGGGACACTAAGTATTTTTCACTCTAAAAAGGTTCCTTAGTAACTAACTGACAACACATGTGTAGAACATATACAGGTAACAATACTGGCACAATTTTCAAACATTTTAAACTTAATAATTATTGCAAAATGAATAAATCCCTTTCTGCAAAAAAGGAATTATTTTAAATTAAAAACAAACTAAAAATAGCAGGATTGCCACTCATATTTCGGATAAAATAATCTCCATAGTTGCCTTTGCTTCAAATTAGTCCTCATTTTAGTTATCAGGGACAGTCCTGCAATTGCACTTCTACAAATCCTTTACAAAAAATAATCAAAAAAATTAATTCAATGAATATTTATGTTACATATTCTTTTCCTTGTATAAGAATAAAGAGAGTTGCAATTAAAATGTTAACCTTTTTACGAAACCTCAGACAAATTATGAAGTTGAAAATAATAAGAATTGCAGCAACGTATTTCCAGGTGAATAAGAGCTCTTTTTAGAACACAAAGAACAGCTTATAGATGAGAAAACAACTCGTAAAATGGAATGTATAGTAAAAGGTATTTCTGTCCTTCTTTCAAACTTTTAGCTTTGATTCTATTGGTCGCTTTAGAACTTACTTAAATATAAAAAATTTAACAATTTTTGAGTGTTGTAATGAAGAAATCATACACTTATTTTATACTTTTCAGTTTGAACCAAGCTTGTAGAAAAAGTCTCGAGAATTAAAGAACATTTAGAAAATATTTTATTACATTATTGGCATACTTTAAAAAAGGAAAAAACAATGTTAAAATACGGCTTTTAATATGATTTCATTTGATAAATAATGAAGAAGTTTCAAGCATTTTCATTAGTTCACTTGGTTAAATAGTTTATTTCTGTTAAGAAAATGTATATCACATATCAAATAAAACACAAACTCATATTATGTACATATTTACATTTATTATTTTAGGTACAATAATATCTGTCCATACAGAAAAAAATAAAAGAAAATACTAAAAAAAATTAATTTTAAGAACTTAAATGATTTTAATGATAAATTAAAAACTATGAAAATACAAAACAAATAAGTAAGAGGAGAGGAAGCAATATAATTGAACACATTGACTGCCAATGACCAGGGAATATGTGTTCGAAGGATATCGCTGTTTGAGCGATTTGTGTTTTTTGAACTTCTTTCCAAAGACAGAACTTCAAAAATAAAGAGAAAAAATTTTCAAATCAGAAAGCAGCAAATTTTAAATTGAAAATATTTTTTAATTAAACTTTCATTCTGAACTTTTGACAGAATTTCATTTAAACATATTCAAATCAAGGTTTTCAATGAAAACAACATAAACTTTTCCCACTAGCCTTTAAATTAAATGCTTAGTGATAATCAAAAATGATTTTTTTTTTTTAATTCAAACACATATGCAAAAAGATTGTATTTCTCATCAGAAATTCGAAAACAGAATTTTTCAATACATAAAATTACTTTAGAATTGCATTTCAATCTGACAATATTAATAAATAACAATGAGTGAAATCCCGTTACAATGAATATGAATACAACGAAATACATTCCATTACAAAAAAATTCTTGTTACATCAAACAAAATTTGAGGACTCTTGGAGTTTGTTGTTACGGAATTTCACTTTACTGATATGATTAATTGGAACCTTTGGGTGTATTAAAAAATAATGAAAAGAAAAATCTGCAATTTTGAATATTTTTTGTACATTTTAACATTTTTATTTTTGCCTGATCTTCTGAGGATCTATCAGTTTTTAAAATAACTTCAGCTTATTTTTAAAGAAAAAAAAAAGAGGAAGAAGATCATTTTAGTGGGAAATTGGGAGACAGCTTAAGTAAGTGGGAAGCTCTTGGTAAAAAACAGTAGATTTGACAGGTATGTACATTGTACATGTAAGGAATAATTTCTCATCAGGATTGCCTCTTCCTGATCCCCGTACATGACAAGCAAATCTCTATGTGAGGCAGTGAGAAGCAAAGTGATGTAAGTGGACATTTTCAAGTTTAGAGTAAAATGCATATAAAAACTACTTTCTAGGTAGGCTTTCATCGAATTTTTTTTCTCTAAATCATGCTGTACAGCAACACCTACCAGGGCATCTTGTACTATCTCTTGCCCCAAGACAGAGGAGGGGTTCACCTACCATTTGTACCGGGTTATCTCCAAATTTTTAATTTTGCCACTTGCATCCCTTTACTTCTCACTTCTTCATATGAGGCAATGAGAAGCAAAGGGATGCGTGGACTATTTTAAGTTTCGAGTAAAACGCGTTTAAAGATCAGATCCTAGGTAGGCTTTCATTGAAATTTTTTTCTATATCACGCTGTACAGCAGTGCCTACCAGGGCTACTAGTACAATCTCTTGCCCCAAGACAGAGGAGAGGTTCACCTACCATTTGTACTGGTTATCTCCAAATTTTTAATTTTGCCACTTGCATCCCTTTGCTTCTCACTGCCTCATATATCCTTTGCATCTTACATAAACAAACATTAAGAATTCACCTTCCACTATCAGGCATCCCAATGTTAGACATGGTCCTTTCTAAATATGCCAAGGGCCCTTGCAGTCCACCTTGTTGAGCTGCTGCCATGTGTTGTGGATGCATCTGCTGCGATTGCATCATCATGCCGCCTTGCATGTTGGGTGCCGGGGAGGAAGTCATGGGTGGCACCATGTGCTGTTGCATCATGTGGTGGGGGTGGCCGGGTGGAGCCCCACCCTGTGGCACCACCTGCATCGGGGGCATCTGTTGCGGTGGAGGACCTTGCATTTGTGGCAGATTCTGCGGGGGTTGGAGATTGACTGCCGGAGGAGGAGGTCTCGGAGTTCCCGGTATTTCTTGCTGTAGGAGATTTTGCCATACCTGGTGCTTTTCGTTGTACTTGTTGAGGAGATGAGTTTTTCTTAGTAGTTCATTTTTCAGTTCAGTGATATTCTGTAAACCAGAAAGATAAAAATGTATTACAATAACTTCAACACGATTCCTTTGATATAAAGAGAAATATAATAGTGCAGTTAAGTTTTATCACAGTAGTAGGGGTTTATTTATAAAGAGTGGGTTTGTTTACATACCTTTCACAAAAATCCTAACTTTATAAATAGATCACAAAATTTGACAACAAAAATAAACAGTTCAAAAATTCTCTAGCTCAGAAATAGAAACTAGCAATAGTCATAGGTAAAAAAAATTCTATTTTATCTACAAATTTTGATTGAGTTCAGTTACACTAAAAAGCAAATTATAACTTTTTATTGCAAATATCAGTTATGTTCCCCCCCCCCCCCCTGAAACTAAATTTCACTAAGTTCAATGGGTGTTTTCATATAATGTAATTAGCTTTTCTTAAAATTCAAATAGGGAGTCAGGAAAAATATACTTTGAATAACCAGATTACTGAATGATATGCCATAGCATTATCATTACCAGCAGTTTCAACAGATTCTCTAATTGCAGGTTAGAACAGGGAGCCCACTTATTTTGCTCAGTAAGACATCTTGGTAGCCGAATCTTAAACACAGAAGATAATGAAAAGCGTGAATGTTTTGTCTCAGTGTCCCCCCCCCCCCCGAGTTTATTAAATTTTAACAAATATAGTAATAGCTTGGACATTTTCACCATGTGTTTTGTTGATTTTAAAACTAAATGTTTGTATATTAACTAAAAAGATCTAAACTGATGTTTTGTTGGCTTCACCAAATACAATACAAGAGCAGATGACACCTAAAGACAAGTTAATGGCATATTACATAAATTGTAAGCAGGGTTCGAAAATATCGAAAAGATCTGACATTTTTGTACATATATACATGGCATTTTCAACCAGCACAGACTAAAGTCTTTAAATAGTAACTGCATCATCAAAATACTGTTTTATTTTCTTATATAATTGTTACAAGATATATAGACTTACTAGTGGTACCCGCACGGCTTTGCTCGTAATAGAAAAATTAAAAAGTCTTTTGGTTCGCCCGTATATTTACAAATAATGTATGGTGAATTTTCTCACCAATTGGCTTGTACCCATGTTACGGTTCTACCTTATGATAATTTCGTATCTCACCAATTGGCTTGTGCCCATGTTACAGTTCCACATTATGATAATTTCGTAATTTACTCGTCCATCTTATGATATTTTTGTTCTTAAAATTGGAATAGAAAAAGAACCAAATCGAATTTTTGAAAAAACGCTTCGAGGTGCACACCCCCATGCTACAAACTAATTCAGTGCCAAATTTCATGAAAATCGGCCAAACGGTCTAGGCGCTATGCGCGTCACAGAGATCCTGACAGACAGACAGATATCCGGACAGAGAGAGACCCTGACAGACAGAGAGACTTTCAGCTTTATTATTAGGAAAGAAAATTGATGTTTCTTTCATTATTCGTGTATAAATATAGATTTTATATTAAAATTTAGGTATTTTAAATGGTATTTATATCTGAATGATTTTTACAATCATTTGTGAAATATGGTAATTCAATGTTTTAAAAATACATCATAACGTATATTGATACACGCTGTTCTTTGGATATTAACGATTTTTTCATATGCTCTGTAATATTGATTACATATATACATATGCCCTGTAATGACAATGCGCCAACCGTCAATCCATTCTGACAAGCTTTACTGACCTTTACATTGTTGTTGTTGTTGCAATATATGTATTACAGATGCAGGTCAAAAGTTTCATACATAAAGTACAGTATATAGATCCACTTAGAATATTATTGTACATTTTATTTTTCTTAGGGTAGGACGAGGTTCTCCAGAAAAATCTTGTAGTTCTAAAGGTTTCATGTGCCAATGAAGTTAGAAGACCTCTGATACACACAATTCTGTACTTTACCTCAAGAACAATATGTTCTGGCTTTTGCACAGACAGCAGCAAGCGCTTCTGAAGAAAAAAACATTCCATTTGCTTTGCAACATCCAGGAAGCGTTGAATTGTTTGCTCAACACCTGAAATGACAAAATAAATATGTTTAATATTAGTACAATAAAACTTTTGAAAACGAAATGCAAAAAAATGTGCATTATAACTAGGCATGCATCGAATATTCTGTTGCTATTCGGAAAAATATCTATTCGGCTGACAAACCAAATATTCAGTTTGGTTGAATACTTGAATATTTGGCAACCAAATAGTAAACATATTTAGATAGTCGACAATTTATAATCAAACTTGTTTTATACCATGAAAGAAGGTTAAATGTCATACTAATTCAAATTGTTACTAATATTATGACATTTAAATTAAATTTATTAAAAAAGGGAACATTCAGATGTTAAATTTAATTTTTCCGGCTTTTCAATTTCTTTTAAACCTTTCAACATATAACATTAACCTTACTATTACTAACTCAATCAAATATAAAACAGTAACCAGAAGAAGAAAAACACTATTAAATGTTCAAGCTATGCTAAGTCAATAAAATGCTGAATCTTTACATAAAATATGCAACTAAAAAAATAATTGTTTCAAAATTTCAAATGCAGTGAAACTTTGGTAACGTGGATAACTCAATTACCTCAGTAACTCGACAAAGCTAATTTCAATGGATGAAAACCTTTCTAACTCGGCACACATGTGCAGGAACCCTTCACATGGTTTAGGACCATATTTTAATAATGAAAATGTTTCTGATTTCATAAGTTCTTTAGATAATGGAGGGCTTTTCACTCTATCTTTTGACGAAGCAGCAACTTCCCAAATTAGGAAACAACTGGGCAGTGGCGCCGACTCCATGGGGCCTGAGCCCCCTTAATAAATCAAGAAAATTATTAGTTATATTATGCTTTCTCAACTCATAAATTTATCTTTTATTTTCCTTGTTTAAAGATAGTTTACCTTGTAAAATACATTAAGTAATGTGTGAGTAAGTGTTGCTGATCTGGAGAAAATATATGAGGGTTTGATTTGTATAATGGGAGGCGTGATAGTTTTGAATGCTTTTGGGGATTGATTCAAAATCCCAAAGGAGTAGTACCAAGTGCAATTTTGCATTGTTGGGAGGTTTACATCAACTGGACTCACACAGGTTATTGCAGTTGAACAAGAGTGCTTGCTTTTATTAAACAGGGGTAAAACAAATTTTGAAAAATCAACTGAGTTTTTCAAAAATGACTTAACCAGACATTGAGAGACTGCGTTTACACTTGAAATATGTGAGCTGATATCCCTAATGAAAAATCAACTGGTCTTAAAAAACATGCATAAATTAAATTACCTTTTTACAAAAATACTGTGCATGTTTGTACTTATTTTTTCCTTTTTTCAAAGCCAAAAATATGTGTCGGGCTTGTCGAGTTTTCGAGGTTCTAATGTTGATTATAAGACTATAAAATACTTTTAAAAAACTTTGAAACTCTCTTTTTTTTCATGTCAAATTTAGAAAATTTCCCACTGCAAGATCTCCTGGCATACCCCCCCCCCCCCTCCAATATTTTTTTTAAGTCGGCTTCTCTGGGAGTGCCTTTCCATGCAAGTCAAGTGCCCTACCTTATATCAATGCCTAGCTACGGCACTGCACGGCTCCCCATAAAATGGAACAAAAAATTTTTTCTTACTAAGACAAGTGACATGATCTAGTTGAACTAGAAAATTTGTATACCAATTTTTAGATATTTTTACTTTGAAAACGCCTTGTCACATACTATTTGTTTTAAATTATACACACGAAAAATATCTAAATTGGCATTTTCAAGGTACAAAAAGCTGACCTTTATTTTGGGGAGGGGGACTTGGGAACCTCCGTGGAATTACATAATCCTCTAAACCCACGGTGATGTCTGGCCACCCCAATAATTTTTGCAAGTCGGCGTCCTTGCAATTGGGTATGCATTTCAGGTATTCGAGTCTAATAAGCAATTCTGTTAGGTCCTCTTATTTTAAACTAGTGGCACCTGCACGGCTTTGCCCGTAATAGAAAAAGGTCTTTTGGTTAGCCTGTATATTTACAAATAATGTATGGTGAATTTTCTCGCCAATTGGCTTGTACCCACGTTACAGTTCCACGTTATGATAATTTCGTATCTCGCCAATTGGCTTGTGCCCATGTTACGGTTCCACGTTATGATAATTTCGTAATTTATCATAGTTTTGTTCTTAAAATTGGAACAGAAAAAGAACCACATGGAATTTTCGAAAAATCGCTTCGAGGTGCACACCTTCATGCTACAAACTAACTTTGTGCCAAATTTCATGAAAATCGGCCGAACGGTCTAGGCGCTATGCGCGTCACAGACATCCGGACATCTAGACATCCAGACATTGAGCTTTATTATTAGTAAAGAGTAAAGATCATTATTTTTTGGCCATGCTGATGCTAAAATAGTTTGTATAAGTATTTTAGATGCACTACAGGCTGAAAATTTAAACGTTAAGAAAATTTTGATGTTAGGTATAGATGGTCCAAACACCAATTCATTGGTGGCAAAAAAATTAAATGATGAACTGTTTAATTTGAAATCCAACGAATTGGTAGAGATTGGTACGTGTAATTTACACAAAGTTCACAACTGTTTTGCAAAAGATTTCAGCAACTTTCCTTTAGACATCAATGAATTCTACGTTGATCTGTTTTCTTTCTTGAAATATAGTGCTGCTTGTCATGAAGATTTACAAAAGCTGCAAAGACTTTTGGAGTGTGAAGAGAATTCCTTTTTAGACATGTTAGCTGTAAATGGCTTACTCTGGGTCCTGATACAGAGTGTTGAGTGTTTATAAATCACTCAAAGAATATTTCATAGATTTCCTGCCGAAACAGAGGAGTAATTTCAGTGCTCTCAAAAACAACTCTCGTTACAAGCATATCGTAAGCAATTTAAAAAAACTGGGTACTCGTAAACATTCACTTTGTTGTGCACTGTCACAAAATTTAAATGTTTATTTACCATTGTTTCAAACTGAGTGACTTCTTGTTCATATATTGTATTATAAGATGAATGATCTGTTACATAACATTTTGCTAATGTTTATAAAGAACAATCAAGTGTTACCCAGTTGGTGAAAAAAAAATTTTTTGAAATTGATTTTTTTAATTACTTCAGTGATTTTAAAGCTCTCAATAAGTTAGCTGTTAGCATAAATACCAAAAGCTCTTTTATTACTGGAAGAAAATCAATCAAAAAAAAAAAAAATGGCATTATGGTCATGCTTGATCAAATTAGCGAAACGTTTTAAAGGTGCCCTTGGTTTAACGAATCATGTACTGCAAGATTTACAAATTTTGCATTGCATGATGAAAAATAAATCAGCTGATGCAATTCAACGATTGTGCCAGCAACTTAAAGCCTATAAATCTTGATAGAGGAATAGATTAGTTTTTGAATAGCAAGCTTATAGGGTGGACCCCGAAATTACTTAAATATGTGAAAAATTCAACTATGAAAATCATTATAGCATTGAGGTATTCTGGAGCAAAATATTCGACCTAAAAAACATTTTCCTTTAAAACAAGATGTCCAAATCTTCCAATTTCGATTAAGAATCGTTTAATTCATGCCCATGGAAATGCAGATGTAATACGAGGCTTTTCCCTTAATAACAATATATTGACAAAGAAAAGGTTAAGTTTATCCAAATCTACAATTATAGGCCTCAGACACATTAAAGGTGCTGTGGAAAGACGGATATTTTTTCGATTTCCATGACTGGAAAATTGTGAAACTAAGAGCTATTTAGCTTATGCTTCGGAAAAAGAAGCTTTTGCTAAAGTTTCCAAAGATACTTCGGACGAAGAAGATAGAAATTTCTGAACAGATAAAAAATTAAAGAGAGATAGTTGAATTTTTGCAGGAAGAGTTAAATTCACCTAATAGCTGTTTATCTGAGTATATGTATATACAGATACTCAGATAAACAGCTCAAGGCTCTATCCATCAGTCAGGACAAGCTACTTTATATATATATAGTAGCTTTTACTGACTGACAATTAACGCACAGCTTTCAGATGACATCTTTTGGAGCTAACAGAATAATAGAAGACGGTTACCTGCCGACTTTTAAAGTTAAGGGGCAACTTGACCATTTGGTTGGAAGCCTTCTACGTTTGCCCAATCAAGAGCCTCAATTTCTTCAAATTTACTTTGTTGGTGAAGATGAAAGAGAAGCAAAGTTGAGATACAGCAACTTCTCAGATGTGAAGCCAAAATATGATAAAACAGTTACAAGAAATGTTGCAAGAAGAAAATTCATACATAAAGGACCCCTAAAAACAACGCTACAAAAAATACCCAAAGGCTGCTAATTTTGAAATCGTTATTCACACTGATAGAGCCCCAGTCGATGATCGCATTGGATGTTATAATGCAGGGGGTAAGTAGCTCTGGTCATTGTTGGACAGCAGTTCGAAAAAAAGAGACAATTTTACAAAGCCACGATAGCAGGTTGTGTGGTATCAGCGAGTTGCACCATTCATACGACGCTCTACAATATCCATTGATATTTTGTTATGCTGAGGATGGCTACTCCATTGATATACCTCAACATGATCCAAAAACAAAAACTGCTCTTTCGAAAACAGTATCAGCATTAAATTTTTATTCATACCGCATCATGATCAGACAAAGAGATGAAAATAGATTACTTTACTATTGTACTCTATTTAGTCAATATTTAGTGGACATGTATGCCAAAATTGAAACATAAAGATTGAATTACATCCAAAACAATCAAGCATAGCTAAGAGCAGATAGTTACGTACATTTAAAAGATGCGGTGGGTAAACAGGACACCGATGTTTCTCAACTTGGACAGAAGGTTGTTCTACTTTCAACCTTTACCGGATCGCCTAGATACATGCACGAAAAGACACAAGATGCAATGATTTACATTCATCATTATAGCCGTCCTGATCTTTTCCTTACTTTTACTTGCAACCCACGATGGAAAGATATTTCAGATGCCTTGCTACCTGGACAAAAACCAAACAATCGCCATGACAGCTCAGGTATTTTATTTGAAAGTCAGAGCAATGATGTCACTATTTACGAAAGGGAATTTGTTTGGAAAAGTTCGCTGCTTTATGTATGCTGTGGAATGGCAAAAGCGAGGACACCATACTAAACGTTGCAGTCTATGTTGTGAGGTCAATGGCAGTCTTCTTAGCGGATGCCGTGATTGCAGACCATGTGTGACCAAACGACGGGAAATGGTTCTGGTTGACACAGGAACATTCAGGGTATCTTTCACCTGCTGCAGAATCGAGGAACAAGTGACTTGTGGGTCTGCTACAGATTGTCAATGGATGTGTCGATCCACGCATTCTGACGTCACTCTGGCTGCCCCTGCACCCCTCAATCTTGCCCCATTTCGTTGTTCTAACCATCTTCAGCACAGTCGATGCACCGTGCTCGCATCCATGTGGGTATCAGCTGCGATTTGATGTACAGACCAACCTCCCCTTCGCAGTCCGATCACCATACCCCTTGTAAATCGTCTACCTGCTGGAAGTGCTTTCGTTGATGTCGGCCTGGCATTCTCTCATGTTGCACGTATCCTCCAAGACAAAAACAAAATTTCTCTGATAATTCTCCAGTCAGAAATAACAACACGAATATTGCCCATTCTGCAAGTTCCTTCCCTTATATCTTACTTCATGTGCGTCGGAGAGCTGCGCATTTCACATCATTTACATAACTCAGTTATGTACGTTAAAATTTGTGTAAATTTCTGAACACTCCTAATTGGTGTTGCATTTTCAATGTCGAGCAGTGTATGATAAGCAAAAGTATGAAAATCCAAAGTTCAGAGAAAAGGAGAAGATGAGACAAGCTGATATTCAACATCTTAAAAAGGATAGATTGAGTGCATCCGCAAAGATGAAAATGAGAGAAGCAGCCAAAGAAAGACAAAGACAATACAGAATGCGCAAAAAGTTGGTAGTTACAGAGGCAAAACAAGGTCAGAGTTCAAGTGATGTTCTTGAGCAATCTTCTAGCCCTTACAGAGTGCCTCAGACATACGGAAAAGCTGTGCGTAAAACTCTATAAGCTCATCCAAAGTCACCTCGAAAAATGAAAGCTGTTGTGGCAGGATTGGCTAAACCGTTGGACTAAAATTATTACAGGAGATGAAATATGAAGTAAAACCAAGGAATGAGACTGAAACTTTAGTCACCAATTTCTTTTTCTGTCCTGATATTGTGTACACAGCACCAGGACAAAAGGATGAAATGACAATTTGGGTAAAAGGGGAAAGAAAGCAGGTGCAGAAATATTACTTAATATTGCATGTAAAGGAAGCACATTTCTTATTTTAAGAAGAATAGCCCAACAATCCAATTGGATATTCCAAATTCAGTAGCCTACATCCACAGAATGTTTTGCTTCTTAAGAACACACCAGCTGACCAGTGCAAGTGCTTTTTGCAAGAGAATTTCCTTATGATGTTGCATGGTCTAGGACTGCAATACAATCATCAATTTTGGGAGGGACTATTAAGTTCACAGATTATATACAAAAACTTGCAATCTGATTGTTGGCAAAATAACTGTGAAGACTGTCAAAATGGAGCCTGTCTTACAATGGAAACTAATAAGCTTACACCTGAGTCCCATGTTCAATGGGGGGCTTTGGGAGAAACACCCAATTTCAAGAACATGTTCGCATTAAGCGAATCCAAGCATCGGCATTCGAGAACGACAAAAAGCATGGTTTAGTTCTTCAATTGGATTTTGCAATGAATTACGGGTGTGAGTGACAAGGAGAGGTGCAGTCAGCATTATGGAGTCGAAGCTCTGTTACATTGTTTACTGCAGCATTGTTTGATGCACAAAATACCCTGTGTTTTCTTATTGTATCAGACACCAATGATAAAAGTTCAAACACTGTTGCAGTGTTTTTAACCATCTTCCTAAATGTAATTCCAGCTAATAATAGATCAAAATTAATAATTTGGACCGATGGCCCATTGAGTGAATTTAAGAATCGGTACATGGCATATTTACAACATGAACTAAATTTAAAATTCCAAGAAAAATTTCATAACATAAGCTGGAAATATACTGCCACTTCTCATAGCAAAATAGTTGTTGATGGTATTGGCGGGTCAGCAAAAACACGAGTGCATGCGGATTTTATGGCCAGAAGAGAAACGGTCCAAACAGCTTTAGATTTTTCGAGAGTAGCTGCTAAATTTATGCCTAATATCACAGTTATGTCAATAATGCAACATGAAATCGATGAAGAATCTGAAGCTACAGATTGGTCAAAAGCACAGGAGGTAAAAGGAATATAAAGTATTCATGCAATTATTTTTGAAAATTCGGAATTGCATTTCTACACTAATTGTAGCTGTAAAGAAACCACATTCATTTTGAAATATTTAGAAGTAGATAACAAACGAATGTCGAAAGTAATTGTTACAGGTTCATTCCTTTTAGGAAAAGTTGCAGGGAAAAAAAGATGGCAAAATTTTGTATGTCAAGTTTCGATTCCCAAAGATGAAAATCATGACTTAATTATCTCTAAAGAAAGTATCAGCAACAAGCTTTTCTTATGTAGAGAATGCTGAACAACATCCAGTGTCTAGAAGTGATATTGTGAAAGTCTTGCCAATGCCTACAATTTCTGATAGATTTGTAATGTTCAATGAACCTGTCAATGCACAATTTGGGTAGACACGAAACTGTAAAATTAACCTTAATTAACGCAAATTTATTATGTTTGTTTGACTTGTGTGCTACCGTGAATTAAATACCCGAAGTTCGAGGAACTAAAACGGGTTGTTGCAAGCCCAATGGAAATTGTGGAGTGATCTGCTCGGGGGGAGGGGGGGGGGGAATGGAATTAAAAACACATTTAACAGTCAAAAACAATTTTCGTCAATAACAATAAATATATCTTAAAACTAGAAATATGAACAAGGGTAAATAATCTACTTTTCTGATGCTGATGATCCTCCTATAGTGGCATTAAATAGTAGTTTTAGTTCTGCAACCCCACCACCAGCAAAAAAGCAGAAAACGATGCTGGAATTTCAACCTTTGGACTCTGCTTCTCTCAGTTCTTCATGTACTGAAGCCATAACAGAGTATTTGGCCACTGCCATGCAGCCCTACAACACAGTGGAACATCCAAAATTTAAAAAGATGGTTCATTCACTGAATCCGAGGTACAAGTTACCAGGGAGAAAGTATTTCTCTTGCACATCTATTCCAAAGCTCTACAATGACACTGTTGCTAAAATGAAGAGAGCTTTGGCAGAAGTGTGTGTCAACCAATTGTCGATAACAACTGACTGCTGGACTTTCATTGCGAGTTCTCCATTCTTGGGTGTAACTGTACATTTTATTTCCCAAGAGTGGAAGCAGACTGACGCCTGTATAAGTTACAGACATTTTGAATCCGACCACACAGGAGAAAACATCTCTGAAATCATTACAAATGTTATGTCGGAATGGGGTATTAATGTACATGAAATCTGCTGCATGACGACCGACAACGGAGCGAACATTGTAAAAGCTGCAGCGGACTTGAAACTACCGCACATATTATGTTTCGCACACAGCATAAACATTGGTGTAAACAAGGCATTGGAGATCCCAGAGTTAAAAAAAGCTGTGTCGCGACTTAAGTTTCCTCAAAACAGTGTAGCACGCAGCTGGAAAAATGAAAAGAGATCTACATAAAGCACAAGCATACTTAAACTTGGATGCTATGACTCTGCCCAGCGCTTGCCCAACTAGGTGGTGGAGTACAGTGAAACTCTGCCACCGATTTTTTCACAACCAGCTTGCAATCTGCAAAATGCTGTTATCATACACTGATAAGAAGCATTTGATGCTAGAGGGGGCTGAAGTCAGTGCAATTGAGGACTTCGTTTCTGCGACTTCCCTGCTTGAGGACATGACGAAAACCTTGAGTGGAAGTAACTATATTACTGCCTCATCAGTTCTTCCACTTTATTCAAGGATAAAACAGCAGCTGCAACCTCAGGCAGGACAGGGGCAACTCCTAACAAAAATCAAAGGTGCAATTTTGGCTCCTTTAGAGGAACGCTCCGGTCTCCAGTCTCCGATGACGAGAATTTTAGGGCTTGCCACACTGTGTGACCCTAGATTCAAATTAAGGTTTCTGGAGGATCCAGTAGGAGTTGAGCAGTCTGCCCTTCAGAAAATGGCAGAATTAGTTCAGCCAAGTAATTCGGAAGAAGTTATAAATGTTCCCCCGAAAGCAAAACAAGGCTTAAAAAAGTTTTTCAACTTTGCAGAAGAGGAAGAAGAAAACCTCTCAATAAGTTCCATAAATCTTCCCTCATATAAAGCCGAAAAGGAAATAAAAGAGTATTTGTCCATGCCGAGGGTTGGATGTAATGAATCCCCTTTGCTATGGTGGAAAGACCACCATTCTTCATTTCCACTTCTGAGGGTACTTGCTAGGAAGTACTTAGCGATGCCAGCTACAAATGTACCCTCAAAAAGAGTGTTCAGCACAGGTGGTTTGGTTGTAACAAAGCAAAGAGCTTCCTTAAAGCCTAAAAATGCAAATATTTCTGGCCCAAAATATCGACAAAATATAAAATTATTGCTTTGTTATTTTAAGTATTTTTATTTTCTGTTTTATTTATTAATGACAATAATTTCATGCATTTTATCTAATAGTATAAATAAACTAGCTTCTCTTTTATGTATATGGAAAAGTTTTGTTTCATTTTCTTTTTTACATTTCATCTACTTCCTCATTATCTTCTTCTTTATGAATATAACTAGATGTTTTATGTTTAAAATTAAGAATTGCATATTTGAATCAGGAAAAGTTTCTAAAATACAATTGCAGGGCAAGAAATGTGTTCTCACAAACTGGAAAAAACAATTTTGAAATTTAAAAACAGTAAGAAACTTATTCTGATGTTAAATCAACACTTATAACAATATGTTACAAACTTATTTTGATGTGATTATTATTTTAAAAGTAGTTTATAAATTTATGAAATTATTTATATAGTGCCAAAATCTGTACTATGCAAAATTTCTGGTCCCACGGATGCTTTAACAATCTTCTACTGTACATGTAAAGCTTGGGATATTATTCAAAACTCTCATTTCGAATTAAAGGTAGTTATTTGTATGACCCTGTAAGAGATGAAAGCTTGATTTTGATATTTATTTTAGAAAGGTGTGGAGAAGGAATTTTTATAAGCCCCCCCCCCCCCCCCCCCCATGTAGTTGACTATATCGATATATCATGAAGTTTAGTTTCCGATATATCGCAATATGCAAATCCAGATATCGTCCAGCCCTATTCAGTGCATCCTTTATTTATAATAGAAAAGTTGAACAGCATTACATTATTTCAGTACATTAAAAACGAAATAAAATTTCAAGTAGAGCAGAAAGAATTTTTGCAGGAAATGCATAGATATTATCATGACTACAAAGAATTACACTTACCAGTTTTAATTTCTTCTGAATCACGTACATTAAAATGATCAGGATTTGTCAAAGCAGCAAGACAAGCCTGGAAAATAAAGTAATAACATATTTTACAACATTTAATTTCACATAGAGTCTAGCACTACAAATCCAAACTCCAATTAACTTAAAACCTCATCCCTCAACCCTTTTTTTAAGAATAGAGAAAGAAAAAAGAATAGAGAAAGAAAAGAAACAAACATGCATCAAATCTATAAAATTTCCTCTACTAGTTTGATATACTTGGTATTTAGCTAAGCTAATCTCTTGTGCTATACTTCCTTTTTCTCGCCTACCCTTTTGTGCATCTTTCTTTTCCTCTCTTCAGCGTATTTTTGTCTCGTTTGTTATCAGTTAATAATTTGCGATGGAATATACATTCGCCACCAATAAAGTACAAATAATGAAAACCAAAGGAAATCAGATTATGTTTAAAGAATGAAAGGTCCGTTCGTGTAAACTATTTACGATATGCAACACAAATGGTTTTGTTATAGACATGAATGGGCCCATAAACAGCTAATATTTTGAACAACGCAGAAATTGTGAGAATCATCTCAAATGATCTTTATGATCTGATGAAATTACTCAAGAAAGATATTATTGCAGTTAATCGAGGTTTTCGTGATGTGATAGAATACTTGGAAGAATTGGGATCCAAAGTGTTGGGTGTTAAAGCTTTGAAAGAAGTTTATTTAAAGTTTATGTTTTAGTCTCATGGTGGCAATCGTTTTTGTTTAAGTTTTTGTTCTGATGAGTTGAGGACGATAGTTTGCAATGTTTTGAGAGCAAAAACAAATAAATATCCTTTTGATCCTAAGTGGTGGCCTTCATGGATAAAAGAAGATCCAACTAAATGGCCTTCTTCTGAACAGGATTATGACTTGGAAGCTATATCGGAAGAAAACAGGAAGATCAAAAGTACTCCAGCTTGTTTTCCCAATGAAATGAATAGAAGATTCTTGGCTGGGTGCCATTTTGAAAAGCTTGTTTTGGAGGTATGAATAAAATTTTTCGACTGTTTTTGATAGCTTATGTTATGTACATTTCGGAAGCATTTGATGCCACATTGTCAGAGTTGAACATTTTGAGCAATTCAAGATGGCACCCAAGCATTGAAAATTTTGTTCTGAAGCAACATTAACTTTTAATGTATTTATGCAATCAAACCTACTATAGGTTAATTCCATGTAAATGTATCCAACAAGTGAATTACAAAAATATTTTTTTTAAACAGTTATAACTTTTATATGTATTTTAGAATAGTCTGAAATGTAAAAATTTTATATCAAAAACTATTTTTGTTTTTATCTGTGGCAACACTGCTGTTTCAAAATGGCTACTTTGTTTTGAAAGCATGGTCTGTCTTTTTTCATCATTTTGATTTCTTGAATTTAAAGGTAAGTGGCATTTTCATCAGATTTTTGTAGATAAATTATTAAAATATAATATATTTACCATTAAACAACCTATTTTAAATAGTGATTCATGAGTTTAAGTTACTTAATAAGAAGCATAAAAATCACCTTGTTTTGGTTGTAGTGTAAGTCACAAAAAGATACTAAAGTTTCTCTACTTGATTCAAAATTAAGCTTTTCTTTAAAATTTTTAAGTTATTTCTTTCTATGTGTAATGTCTCTAATTAACACATGTTTAAATTTTAAATTTTAAGTCATTTTCTCTATTTATGAAATATTTTAACTTTGTACTGTAAGTCACAATGTAGTGTCAGTTACAGCTTCTGTTTGATCTATCTGCTGTAGACAAGCCATTAGATTTGTACATTTCTGATATTTTGTTCATTTTGATTTTAGATGGCTAAATCAGCAGCTGAAAGAAAAAGAGAGCAAAGAGAGAGACTTAAAGCTAGTAATAAATTTCAATCCTTTAAAGAAGATGAAACCAAAAAACAGAAGAGTAGGCGTACAGCAAAGAAAAAGTCAATGACCATTGAGGATAAAGAAGCTCTACGAGTAAAGAAAAGAGAAGAAATGAGAAAGTACAGACTAAAAAAATCCATAAGAGATGCTTCAAAAAACCAAAGTACTTCTTTTGATCCCAATTCCGATTCACCAAGAAAAGCATTTAAAAGTCCAATGTCATTTGGGAAAGCCATTGCAAAAGTCAAAAGGAACCTACCCACAAGTCCTAACAAATGTCAAGCTCTTGTGAAAAAGTTAGCTCACCAGCTAGTTCCTAACATCTTAAAATCACCTGCTCCCCAGTCATCAAGAGTAACCAAGATAAGTAATGAAGTAATTTCTCATGTATTATCTTTTTTTGAAAATGATAGTATATCCTACCAGGCACCTGGTATTAGGGATTTTATAATAATGAAGGATGAAGAAGGCAACAAAAATAAGATTCAGAAGAGATATTTGATGCTGACTCTTGGAGAAACTTATGAAATTTTTAAAGCTGAAAATCCAAGTGTTAAGATTGGTCGCTCTAAATTTTGTGAGTTGCGACCAGGTCACATTTGCCTCAGACATCAAACACCATCAAATTTATGTTTGTGTATTTACCACGAAAATGTTCGATTAATTTTACAAGCAGTCAAACAGTTACCAAATTATGCTTCAGAATTGGTCAAGCTAATTGTTTGTGATGGCAATATGGAAGATTGCTTTTATGGAAGATGTTCCGTTTGTGGAAATTTACAGAAATTTCACAATGTCATGGAAGAGCTAACTGAAGATTTGAATTTGGAAGAGGAAATTAAATATTCACAATGGATGAGAGATGAGACAAAAACCCTTTTCAGGGGAAATGTTTCTTCTACTTTAAAAGATGCTTTAGAAAAATTAGAATCTAAACTTCCACAGTTTTTAACACATGTATATATCAAGCGACAACAAGATACTTTTTTTTTAGAATTGAAGGCAGGCATATCAACCAACACTTTGCTATTACATTTCGACTTCAGTGAAAATTATAGTTTCTTCTATCAAGATGAGATACAGTCGGCTCATTGGGTCTCGAAATCGTGCACAATATACACGGCCATAGCATATTTCATATATCAAAATGAAAAAAAAAACTGTGCCAATAGTTGTAGTATCAGATTACATGCAGCACGACAAATACGCAGTAGCTGTATTTAATGAAAAAATCATAGAGAAAATTCAATGCGACTATCCTGAATTGTTTATTTCAAGACTTATATACAAATCAGATGGAACTGGACAACACTTTAAGCAAAAATATTCAATCTGCATCGCCATGTTCCAAAACTTCCCCATTGTTGAATGGCATTTCTCTGCAACCAGTCATGGTAAAGGACCTATTGATGGACTTGGTGGCACGGTGAAGAGAAGGGTCAAAGAAGCCACCCTCTCCAGGAAAATTGATCCACATTCTGCAGAAGAATTTTTTCTCTGTGCACAAGATATTTGTCCAAGCGTCACATTGTTATATATTTCTGACAACAACATAAAGGGAGAAATAACTAAACTCAATGATATTTGCTCTCCAAACGGAAAAGAAATATTTCCGATTCCCGATACTCAGAAATCCCACTGTTTCATTAAAGTAAAGAAATACATACTTAAATTTTCAAATGTTTCCTTGAACCCCAAAAAATTTTGTACAGTTGATTTAACCAATGGACATGTAGATACAGAAAAAGATGGAGATGTAGATGTGGAAAAAGATGTAGATGTAGATATAGAAGAAGAAGCAGATGAAACAGAATTTGATGTCGGCGGCTGGGTTTTAGTACCATTTGCAGGAAAGAAGTGTCAAATATTTTGTGGGACAGATATTAAGCAAAGATTTGTTTTCGATAAAAGTGAAATTTCTGAAATGTAAAGGAAGTTACTTCACGTGGCCTGTCAATGAAGATTCGTCAGACATTGACATTGAAGAAGGTATTAAAAAATTACCGGAACCTAACTTTGACCGGCGGTTACATATCACTTTTCCCACTTATGATTTTACCATGTATGCAATGGCTTAACTTTAATTTACTATATATACAGTGACTAAACTTCCATTTACAAGATTTAAAGTTACTTAAATTTGTTCAGTATCCATTGTTGTTATAAAATTTACATCCTGTAGTGTAAGTCACAAAATTAATGTAGTGTAGGTCACGCACAAAAATGCTAATAAATATTTTTCTTTAATAGTTAAAAATTTGTTTGTATTCAATTTTATAGCTTTAAACCTTGTATTAAAAGAATACACTGACAGAATGTTAAATTACTGCACCAGTGAAGAAGAAAATTGAATTTAGAATGGTATCTAAAACTTGACTTCCTTTCCTGTAGTGTAAGTCACATCATGACAATTTTATGATTTTTTGGTAAAATACAAAATGTAAAAGTTTTTGTATATTGCTAAAAATACTACATGTTCAGAGGTAAACTGACATACAATAAGATTTTTTGATTAAATGAAAATTGATTATTAACTATGCAAACAATACTTGTTAAATTGTCAATTGTAGTGTAAGTCACGCATGGAAATGACCTATAGTGAATCATCTGCATACCCAGTGTTGTTCTAATGATGGTTACCGGGTGAATAGTCTCTGGCAACCCTTCTCCCCCCATATACACTTTAGTATAGAGTAAGATGAACATTAAAAGGCTTTTTTTTTATAAAAACCTCAAAAATTGTGCTAATTGTTTAGGGCACGTAATTGTGTGATAGAAAATTACCAAACGCGTGTCATCATAACTTAATTTTTAGACATAGTTGAACACATAATCGGAAATGTATATGAATCTTAAGAAAGGAAATGTAAAGAGTGAACATTTAAAAAACTATTTTTGTTTAAAAATAATAATGATAATATTTCAGAAACTAAATTACAATGCTGCAAAAATTTACGGCACCTTCTCATATTTTAGTGCCCGGAGCCATTGCCCCACTCACCCATCTCTTCCAATGGCCCTGCACGGAAACAGCAATAAGTGCACTAAAACAGATAGTTTATAATATCCTTATATATTATTTCTGTAGCCTGTTTTTGGTTTCTACGCCAGATTTTCCTCAATTCTTGATCGATTTCTTTGATTTACACCTTATTTTAAAGCTTATGGTGCTGGCTACTGACGAAAAATAGACCCACGGTCTAAAAATCGTTTTTTTCAGCCGAAAAACGTGTTTTAAAGAACCAGAATGAGGTTTTCGGTTAAACTTATAACTTTAACTTGCACTATGGCCGACAGAGCTGAATAGCTTGATCGGCAGAGCGTTTTCCTCGTAACCAGGAGAATGCGTGTTCGGGCCAACGTCCGGACAATCTGCAGCAAAAAATTAGAGAAATATCGTGCATTACATTAACACTTAATTAAGTGAATAACAAATATGAGGAAATAGAATAAATGAGAAGGAAACGCTCCTTGCTCTTATGAAAACTTGATGCGACTTTGTGGCTAAATTACTTCTGAAATGTGCGTTTTCTTTTTTTTTAAAGCTTTGGCTCTGGTTAGAAAATTAAAGCATGATGTAAGCTAAAATATAAGTAACAGGTTTAAGATTTTAGACTACAATAGAATTGTTTTTTGTTTGGAAAAAAATAATAAATCGTATATTGAAATATATATTCTTCTAATGAGTTTTTGACTCTTTGTACAAATAAAAAAATTACTACCTCAATTTGAAGAGTAAAATACATATTTTTTCTTCTTTTAGCAAAAAAAAAACAAAACAAATAGCTTATCACATTTTTACTACATTCGAAAAGCTACGCTTAAAAAAAAAGCATAATTTAATTTATTTTGTATTTTAACCGTGCTGTTAAATGATGAACACGTGCTGCCATCTAAGTTATAACGGTTCAAGCAGCCTGCGGTTACAAATTGTAAAAATCTTCAAAAATAAAAATATTTTTCTTCAATATCTTATCTAGTATATTATTCCCCTCACATTTTAAAACTTATCAGGCTGGCTAATGAGGAAAAATAGATTTACGGTCGAAAAATCAAGTTTGAGAAAACGCCCCTTGCTGTTTCAAAACCTTGATGCAGCCTGTAGTTTTTATGCATTTTTTTAAAGCAAAGTTGTAATGCAGTTTTCCATTTTTTAACGTCGCTTTGGGGAAAAAAAAAAGCCTGTGTGTGTGTTTATATTTTAATAAAGCTTAAAAGCACTGGACTTAGTTGTTCGGTTAAATTGATAAGTTTTTTTCGGTAGAGCGTTCAGCTATAAACTATATGAATTTCGGACAAGTTTGGGCTGTCTGACATAATATTAAATTTATATTAGTATTACGCATTACATGTACTCATAACATACAAACGTAATAAAATAAATGCAGTGGGAATGTTACTTGGTGTTTCGACTACTTTATGCAGGCTACAGTTATCATTCGGATAAGTTGACTGTTAATCGAAGGGTGTTCTTCCTTTTTTTAAAGCTTTGACTCACCCAGTAAACCTTTAATTTTTTATTTGTGCGACTGCGATATAAAACATTAAAATTATTATCAACGTCATTCGTAAGAAATCATTTTCTACTCTTCTGCTTTCTGCTGAAAAAAAAAATACATTTTCTGCTGAAAAAAAAATACATTTTCTGCTGAAAAAAAATACATTTTCGTATAACATACATACATACGAAAAATTACTTTTAAAAAACGGATTCAGGTTAACTGGTTTTGGTTTTGAATTTTAAGTGTTCGATTAAAAGAGAAACATGTGCGGGAATTTAAGCCGTAACAGTTAAAGCAGCCTGCTATGGGAAATAGTTCATATTCAAAAATAAAAACACTTATTTTCAATCTAATTTATTACTTCTTTAGAATGTTTGTTTCAATTGCTACGTCAGATATTCGTCATTCTTTAATCAAATCCCATGTTAGACAAATAATTTTAAATCGTATCATGCTGGCTAATGACAAAAAATAGACGCATAATCTGATTACTTTTTTTCGGCAGAAAGCTTTTTTGCTGTTTTTTACTACGCATTCCTTCAATGAATAGCATTTGAAAAGTAATACGCAATTGCTAGGTTTGTTGGCGTGTCGTGCTGTTAATCAGAATGGCGCCAATTCGAATCCGTGCCAATAAATATCTCTTTAATGTTTCTTTTTTTCCCGTCAGTAGCTCACATGGACAGGACTGTATTTGCCACAACCTGTTTTTTCACATGCACAATTACTGCTTTTTCACAAGTCACTACTCAGCCACACTTTTAATGATATTTATGTTTGCATTGAAATTACGTACA
The DNA here is from genome assembly GCF_026930045.1 of Uloborus diversus. NCBI lineage: Eukaryota > Metazoa > Arthropoda > Arachnida > Araneae > Uloboridae > Uloborus > Uloborus diversus. The sequence goes on from NC_072739.1 coordinate 26,176,982, forward strand.
ACCAAAAGGTGAGCGATGATCAAATTATCTCAACGTTGTATTTAACGAGGTTTTGTTACTGATGTCTTCAAATTACATGCCTTTTCTTGTGCGCTTACTTTTTCCGTGTACTTTTTTTTGGTTCTTCTTCATAATGTTCTTCCTTTGAAATTTTTAAAGAACGAAATGCCTTATGAAACGATTTGAAGCACAGTGCGGAGTTCCGCACGTGTCAACTAGTCCAAATCAGTATTTCCTTGAATAAATTATTAATAGGGAATCAAGACCAGGGGTCTGGCCAGAGGATATTTGGGTCCGTTAACAGACCCTTCACAAAAATCCGATCAACTAAAACGGACCTTTTACAAAATCCCGATCAAACAAAACGGACCTTTCACAAAATCCCGATTAAACAAAACGGACCCTTCACAAAATTCTGATAAACAAGATCGGATCTGTCAAATTGTTTATTGAAAGAGCAAATCCGAAAGCAAAATAACGCATATTTCTGTGTATAAACCGATAATTTTTGGAACCTTTTTTTAAGTCAAATTAGAGGGATCAGCTTATACAAAATCGGCTAATTTTGAAAAAAAAAAAAAAAAATCAGCACTCTTGGGATGCTCCTGCAAGCGATAAATAATTGCTACTGCCAAATAAATATAATGGTTGTTTGTTTTATCACAGCTAATTAGCAGGGGTGTTTTTGTAAACTTTTCTGAAAAGGCATTGGTAAGCATTTTTCTCTGCTCATGATTTAATAAACAATAATAATATATATCTGCAAAATGAACTTATGGGCAAAGGGATAGTAAGGGTGAGGAAAAAATATGATAGCTTCATATAGTGTTACTAACTTCAAAATTATCACCACTTAGCGTCTGGCGTTGAACCTTTATAATGACTTGATTAGAAAATATTCTCATCATTTTGCCAGCTTGTCAATATTTCCGTTTTTAGGGTGCGGTGCGATGTTTAATTGTTATTTTGGGAGAAAATTATATGGGTTTTGATTTTTCGATGCTGAAAAGGATGATTAACTTTAAATAAACTCTTTTAATTACAGTTTTTTTTTCTTTAGATGTCTACATTTTGAAAAATGCAATCTTTTAACATCCGATATGATAATCATATTTTGTTCTTTTTTCAAGCTAACTTCGCTTTATTAGGATTCAAATAAATGAAAAGTCTCTTTATTTCTGTTAGAACTCTCATTTCAAATTTTTAAAGCAAAATTCCATTTTCTGTTATGAGTCAAAAATTAAAATGCTAAATATATGGTTGATTTTATTTTATTTTTTGGGTCAACTGTGTCCGCAGATATTAATGATATGTTTATCATAGGACTCTAAAATGCAATTTTAAAATAATTTTATCAAAAATATTTCTTTTACAAGCCGTTTTTATACTTTTCATGCCTTCACTTTGAGATTTACGATCTCTTTGCATCCGCTATGGGAATCCGATTTTTCGAATTTTTAATGATTATTACGCTTTGTTAAAAGGTAAACAATTGAAATATATATTTATTTTTGTTAAAATCACGGAATTTATAAGTTTTAAACGAAATTCTGTGCTTTTTAAGAGTGTCTTGGGTCAAAAAGTTGAATGCTGAACCCTATTCTGAATTTTATTTTATTTATTTATATTTTTGTTATACAATTATTTTAAGTACTGTACTGAAATATATCTAGTATAATTTATAATAATGCAGAATGGTAGATAAATATTGATACTTGAAAGAGCGATGCCCCTCTCCCCCCGGCAAATATCAGAAAAAAAATCCAGAATGATTTTCTCGACGTAGAAGAGGAAAACACTCAACTTTAAGTTTAATTGATGCAGTTTGTGCCATCTCTAAACTCTAAAATTTCGTTTGAACAAAAAAAATTTTTTTTTTTTGCGAAATTTTTTGATTTTTCACAAAATTAATTCATTTTTCACAAAATTATTTGATTTTTCACAAAAAACGGACCCTGTAAAAAATCCTGGACAGACCCCTGAAGACATAAACTGGGGAACTATACACAAGTAATGTATTAACCATCGGTGGATTTCCTCCAACTGACAGTTTTAACCTGCATGCTAAAAGCTTAGCGATTAACCAATGAGTGTAGACGGCCATTTGTAGTTTTCACAGCAGATCAAGCTATTATATAAAGTAGTTGTAGATATTATGCGGAACCATCTTGAAAAGTTTACTATCTTTGTTCCCTGCTTAAGGTAGGATGCATACATTGACCTATTTTCAGGGGTGCGTAGGTTCTCTTATGGCTGAGAGTAGAATTTTAGAAATTCTTGAGTCTGTATTTACTGGGGTATTGAAAACGTTAAAAGGAAAAAAATTCCTCTGAATATGCGAGCATTGTGGTTTTTGGCAGAAGAAGTACTGCGACCAGTTTTTGAAGAGAATGACATTACTAGTTTTGAAAATATGATTGAGAACTTAGAAGAAAAGCGCACACAAGGCCGAACCACTCCTACGCGGATTTGCAATTTTATTCAACTAAGTCTGTTGACGATGAGTTATGTGAGGGCTGAAAGGGAAGCAGACTAGTACCTTAATCTTTGGTGTGTACAACAAATGTTGCCCTACTTTGCTGCTGCTGGGCATTAAAACTATTTACGTTATGCTTCTGTTTATGGAATGTTCATGGAGTAAATGACATAGTACTGAGACAGAGAAGTGGCTATAGGAACGGAGATATGATGATTGAAAGCAAATTTATGAGATACGGACACAGTGAAATTGGAAGCCCTTTAACTGGTTTTACTCCAAATAAATCAGGAGTAAAATGCAGGGCATTAAGTATGCATGCGACAAGTCAACTTAGAAGTGATCTATGTGACATGAGAGAACATAGAGGTTCTGACAAATTGCATTTACACAAAGAAGAAAGCTAGAAGTGTGTAAACAACCTTTAAATCCATCAGAGCATCCTCAAGGATTAGTAAACATTGTATCTGGAAAACGAGTATAGCAGCTAAATCAGATAATGTGGACAAAGCATATGAAATGGCTACGAAAGCAGTGCATAATTTTCAAGAAAGCCTTTCAAGTGGATTTTATGTCAGTCTTAAAAGATTTGTTGTATGCGTAGATGAGGATACAGTACAGTGTAATTAGACCTAAACCTCAACATTCAAAGTAAAAATTTTCCTCCAACAATCCAAACTGCTCTACACCGTCCACATATTGTTTTGTAAAAAGTTACACCTTTTTGAGCGTCAAGTTTGAGGGGAAGGGGGGGGGGGACAGTTAGTAAATTAGTAGCTTTTTTAAATTTTTCGGAAATATTTAGAAAACTATGCCGTTTAGCAAGAAAAGTGCAATATACGATTAATGTACATTTAATTATGAACAAAACGGTCATGTGCATAATCTTGTTAATGGAACAATTCCAGAGTCATAGAGGGTGCAAAAGTAAACATTTTTTGTATTTTTTCACATTTTTTGGAAAAATAAAATTATAATTACTATGTAAACAGAAATAACTAAACAATTTTACAAAAAGTAATATTGTACAACAGTACAATCGTATTGTAGTCCAAAAGAAGCTAAGAAGCACCACATAGGGCCACGAGTCAAAAACCTTCACACACAATTTCACTTATGGTCTTTCTTTCCATCAGTCATCCAGAGTAGCCAACTTAGAGGTTTGTCCCCTAAATGTAAGGGGAAGTGTTTGGAAAGGTGTTTCTTAGAGGGCAATCAACAACTTAATGTAAGAACATGAGCCAGGGGTGATAGTGGAGTAAAGAAAAATTTTCAGAATAGTGTGAAATTTTCAGAAACTATGCTCCCCTCCTCATAAAAATCTCTTCAAATGTGCATAAAAAATCATTTGGGGGGGGGGGGGGGGCAACATTTCGAAGCTTTTTTTTAATTAATATTTCAGTTTTAGAATGTGTTGTCAGTCCAAAATTTTTGGTTAATATGCAATAGTGTACAGTAATTTGAAGAATACTTGTTCAATTTTTTTAATTTCTTCCCGAGGAAGTCACATTGTGTAACGTTAATTCTATCGATTGTTTACTATTCGAATGCTATCTT
>NC_072739.1:26181114-26295533 GCF_026930045.1 Uloborus diversus
ACTTCTTAGGTTTTCAGCTCCCCCCCCCCCCAAAAAAAAAACCTTTTAAAAATAATACTAGATAACATTTACACTTTTCGAACTAAAATTTCACTTGTTCCACTACTACTTTTACAAAATTTAGGATGCGTCTAAAATTTCACAAAAGCAATGCTGATAAAAAAAACTTTCACAAAAATAGAATGATGCAATACTTTCACAAAAATAGGTAGCAAGAAAAACATCCTGGATTGGCCCCTGATAGTGCTTAATCATTGCTTAGAATGTGAATTTACATTAAACTTTTGGTTCAGTTCATTTCTGATCCTGCAATGGGAGAAAATGTAACACGAGGGCCCATTCGCTTCTGTGTAAAACGCTATATTCTTCGTCACTTTTCTCGAGTTTTTGTTTTATGGAGTTAATAGATTTGACAAGTGAAGCATCCATATATCACTACACAAATTGCTTGCAAAAACTATGGTTGAACCTCAGTGCATGAAACCAGGAGGCCTCAAACATGACACATTTTCACTTGTTTCGGCACAGTTTAGACACCCCTGCCAGGGTCCACTGAAGGTGAGTCATAAAATTAACGATACATTTCATTTGAGGCACTAAATATGTTGTAATCACAAATATTTTTTTCGCTGATGCTCAATACGCAGAGATAATTAAAAATGTTAAAAAAGGTCGATTTGAGAAAATCTCTAAGTTGGGACCAACTTTCAGAATTTTTGTGGGTCATAAAAAAATTTTTTGGAAGAAAAGAAAAAAATATGTGTCTTCTAAAATCATTCAAAGAAACTACTGTAAAATTTTTAGCAAAATCAAAAATGGCATGTATCTGACTTGCCTGACTCATAAAAACTGGCTCTTAATTTGATTTGACATTTGGCTTGAAGCAGAGCAACCATTCTTCCAGGCATGGATTCCACAAGGGTTTGCAGCACTTTTTTCAGCTGTTCACAATGCCAAACTTTAATTGGTTATTTAAATGCCGCTGCTACAGTTGCTCTTTAAGAAGGTCAGTTTAATTGAAAAAATACTAATTGTTAAGGCCTTATCTTGTAAAAATGTTAGATTTCTCAAACTTGTAATACGTTTGGCCAGTGGTGTAGCTTTATTTCAGTGTAAAAATAAATTCCTCCTCCCACCTCTTTATTTTTGTGTATCTTCTAACTCTTAACCAGATGAACTTGATTTTCATTGCAGATCATACCTTACCATACAAGTTTCCAAATTTTAACAATTTACGACAGCACCCTTTGAAGTTTGAAGAATTCGAATTTTCTCATGGCACCCTAATCTATATCTATTATTCCATATTATTGATACCATGAACACTTTGTAGCTTTTCTTGTCTGTTCCTAAGGCACCCAGTTTGGGAGCTTTAACATACAGCACTCACATTATATTTAATTTAAAATTCTCAACTCTGAAAATTGACTTGTGCAGTAGAAAGTCAAAAGTCTGAATGCCTTCCTATGAAGCTTTAATAAATGTTTCTTTATGTTCAGGTAACAGAATGGACCGCCAGTAAAATAAGTAGAGTTAATAGTTATAAAATTTTGTGAAAAAATGTGGTTATATATTATAACCTTATCTATTGTATTGCATGGTATTGCATACATATTAAATAACCACTTTATATCATTAAATGACATACTATTTACCTTAAGGATTTTTTTTTTTTTTCGTTATTTTCAAAGCTCTGAACAATTTGAAAATATGAACTACCTATGGTCTGAATTAGATTCAGATTTTTACATTCTACTGTTCTTTAAAACACTGATTTAATTACTTTTGTTGTAATAAATGCTCAAAAATAAAAACCTTAAAAATATTTGAGTTAATTTTTTGAATGACCTGTTTTTAAATTCATAGTTTTATCATTTCAGATAAATATGAGTTTTTGTTTCATATTTGTTTACACTTTTTACTTGAATTTTTCCACTTTATGTTTGCATGCTTCTTATTTTTTAGATATTATTTCTCAACAAACTAGATCTGTTTCGTGAAAAAATATTATATTCTGGACGTCATTTAAGACATTACATGATTGATTATGATGGTATGTTTAGAAAATTTGTTATATTTGTTTTAAATTTAGTTTTCATTATAATTTAATAATTATTTGAATTGTTTGTTTCAAAATAATAGCAGAAGAAATGAGCACTTGATGCATAAAATATCTGAAAAAGAATTTAAATACGCCTTGCAAACTTATTTCATTTTTCACTGAGTACTTTATTAATTTCTTCATATTTATTCAACTGAAAAATTATTTACATTAGTTTTTAAAAATTATCTGAAAAGTTTTGTACAAAAGTTAAAAAGATTTCAATTTATTAAAAAAATTTATCCCTCTTAACTTCTTTCAATGAAAATGCAATCAATATGAGTAAAATATGGTTCATTTTGAATTTTTAGCTTTATTACATTATTTTTTAAAATGGAACGTAATTTTTTAGCAACACACGATAAATACTTTGTTTAAAAATTTGTGTGCTTAGAAATGTAGCATCTCTATTTGGAGAAATTAGATCCATTGATTTATAATCACCAAAAAAATTTGTTACTTAAAAATTATATTGTCTGAAAAATGTGGTGCAATGCATGTGAGAGCATCCATGCTAAAATCTTAGCACATAAACACATAGCTGCCCCTGTGATTGTCCAATTTAGGAGTGTAAGTAAAACTGTACAGGATATTCAAAATTTGAATAATTTTTCTAGCTGAATAGGATCATGTCGGACAAGTCGGAACTGACTGCAAAATTCTTGCTAAGTAGTACTCAAATTACCACCATTACGAATATACTCCTCCACAACATACGACCATGGCATTATGACTACTGCAAATGGCATGCATACCGCTATCAATTGATACTATCTCAACCACTGTTTCCCCATTGCAAGTAACATAATGCTCTCTCCAAATAAGAGATGTGGTTATGCCAGACCATGTAGCAATCCCTAACATGCTTTAAAAGGTAGGTGGTCGTTTGGAGACAATACCCTATCAGTACTTAAAGCTGAAACTATCCAGCACAAAAGTTGAGGTTCAAAGTCATGCAATCTTTAGTTCCATAAGATTTTAATAATATGAAATACAATTTTAAGTGCTTTAAAATTTTTCCAGAAAACATGAAGGGAAACACTTACAATAAGATTTAATAGTACCACATTAGTGTTGTAACTGAAGTATGAAGTGAAAAGGGGTAGGGGTGCTTGAAGTGAGCTCTGAGACTGCAGTCCTATTTAACTGTCCTTGTTTAGACTACTAAAGGAACCCAGTAACAGAAATAAATTTCAGCAGTTGCTTAACCGAAATATTAGGCAGTTCCCAAGGATGTATATAGTGGTATCCTCAGGGTTGGCTTTCTGCGGGCAGAAACTAGTTTTTGCCTTGCCGGTGGCAGAAACTGGTTATAACCGGTAAAAACTTGAAAGCATCTTTAATAACTCAAGTAATTACTAAATGATATTCGTTAAAGTGAACTAAAAAATTTAATTTTATTCAATCATTTAAAAAAATAAAATCCTATGCTAGTGCTCTTGATTTAGTTCGGAAAGGGAACTTTTCAATTGCAGATGCTCATAATATTTGGATTAATCCAACAAAGGATGAAAAATCATAGGGGTGTTTAGGAAAGAGGAGTGACATAGAGAATTAAATAGGCAATTACTGATTGTTATTAGCTCGCTTATCCGCTTCATCTAAAATGCTTATGATTGAAATTATCATGTGCTTCAAGAAGAAAGTGCCAGAATTTTACTTGCCTATATTAACATATATTTTGTACCTAACGTCACAGGTTTGAAAAACAAATTGGCCCCATTTCTCGAAATTTATTTTTCCAGCCAAATTTTCACCACTACCCCAGTTACTACATGGTGGACCAGTTTAAAAAAATATACAATAGATGAAAGTTTCACGAACATTGCTTGTTCCTTGATGCATTGCCTACTAGCTTTTCTGTTGCAAGAATATTCTAATTCGTGAATATTAAATTGAGAAACCGTTCAGATTTTAGGAACCACTTTTTCTAAGAGGAAACTGCAGGGTCCAAACAATGTAACATTTGATTTTGAATTGTGATAATACTGCAATTAAATTGTGCTTTGGTTAACATTTAATTTTTCCATGCATTTTCTGTGTCAATAATTAATTTTTTGTCATTTTGTGAGTTTTTGCCAGTTTCTGATGCAAATGTGACAGAAAATGGTTTTTGCCATGCCAGTTTTAACCGGTTTCAACCATTGGTTTTAACAGAGTCGGCAGAAACTTGCCAACCCTGGGTGCCAATCCCAAGTGCTCAAATCTTTGCGCAGAGTAGATGTCGCATTCACGTTATAATAAATCAGCAATTCGTGAAATCAGAATTTTCTTACCTGATTCTTTTCTTTTGCCTTCTAAATCAAAAGGTCACCACTTACCAAAAACTTTAATTACATACACGAACACTTCACAACACGAAAAACAATACAGAACGTCACATAAGCACACAAAGAACAGCTTGTTACATTTTTTTCCTTTTCACTCACATCCACATCGGAACTCGCTTCCACCGGTTCGGCACAGAAGCGCCACCTCCCAGGTTTTAATGTTCAATCTGCAACATCCTCAGGGGCCAGAAAGTTCATCAGTTGACAAAAAATGTCTGCCATGACGAAGCAGACAGTTCTAAGGGACATAATAGTTGCACTGGTCTCCTGATGAAAGTTCCATTGGAGAGTCTCAACGTGCAGGCCCGGACCCGTCCATCTCGTCCAGGATGCAGTTCTGCTACAACGGCCATCTTCCAAAAAAGTCTGGAGGTGTTACCGTCTCATATCAAAATTCGATGTTCACATTTCCACTCACTGACTTCCATTGATGAGCAGACCTTAGTTCAAGAAGATACGAGGATTTCCATCTATTCCATAAGCGGTTCAGGAGATCTTGGTACTTCCGTAATTTAAGCAGCTGGGAAAGGGAGGAGCTGATTTCTTTACCAGCCTGAGGAATTGTCAGCAATCTTCTTCCTATAAGAAAATGCCCTGGTGTGAGTGGTTCTGCCTCATGGGGATCACTAAAAACTTATGTCAGTGGTCTTGAATTGATAATGGTTTCAACATCGATCAAAGTTACTTCCTGAAACGAAACTGAAGTTTTCCCTAATAATCTCTTTTGTGACATCTTGACAGATCTTACTTAGTGTTTCAAAAAACCACCCCACCAGGCTGCTCTTTCGACTGAAATTTCCACTGAATAGCCAAGTTGCTAAATAAATTTCAAGCTTCCTCATCTTTCATTATATTCTACAGCAGATTTAGTTCTTGTTTTGCTTTATGGAATGCCTTGGTGTTGTCGCTGTATATGGTTTTACAAATTCCTCGTCTTCCAATAAACTTTCGAAAAGGCCTGTAAGAATGTCTTTGTTGTTCAGTCTGTTGTCAATTCTAAGTGCACTTCCCTTGTTACAGCACAGGTGAATATCAGTACATAGGATTTTTTTGATACGTTCTGATCTTTAATATACAAGGGTCCCATGTAATCCACGCCAGTAACCTGAAATGGATATGCTTCGGATATCCTATCGGCTGGAAGAGGTGCGGGAATCTGTTGTTGGCTTCGCCTGCTATTTTTGACACAAATTGCATCTGTAAATAATACTTTTTATTCTCTGTCGGGCTCTTAAGATCCAGATCTTTCCTCTTAGCTGAGTTAAGGTTTCTGACACACCTCCGTGTTTTACTCTTTCGTGACAATCCATAATTATGAAATTCAATAGAGGACTTTTACTAGGCAACAAGATGGGATGTGCTTCTTGGTAGGACATACTGGCATGTTGCAAACGTCTGCCAATTAATATGATTCCTTTCTCATTTAAAAATGGATTAAAGGACTTGATGGGAGATGTTGTCGATAATGGTTTACCCTTTCTCAAAGCCAAATATTCTTCAGGAAAGTTTTCCATCTGAGTCAATTTTATCCAGTACTTCTCAGCTGATTGAAGTTCTTCCGAAGTTAACGCTTCAGTTCTCTTACTAAGAGGATTTTTCATGTTGAAGACTAATCTTTTAATCCACGATGTAATTCTCAGTATCTTATTGAATTTACTGAATTTGTGTAGATCAAAAAGAGCTCCAAGTTCCGTACTTACATGGAGATTAGTTGCTTCCTGAAATTCAGATTCAAAATCAACTTCATGAGACTCTTCATTGATTCTTTCTAGCAGTTGATCAGTTTTTCCTTATCCATGGTGGTCCTTGCCACCACAGTTCTTTATCCTTCAAGGTAATTATATTTTCTCCTCTCGATAGTAAGTCCGCGGGGTTTTCAGTTCCAGGACAATGCTGCCACCACTCAGGAAGGCAAATCCTTTTGATTTCTTCGACTCTATTTCTTATGAATATTTTAAGTTTTCTTGTGCTTCCCTTAATCCAGTGTAATGTTATCACTGAATCTGACCAGAAGTAAAATCCAAAGTTTTCTGGAAGTTTCAGATTGTTTCGAATAAACTGGAACAATCTTGCTCCTATGAGCACTGAAAGAAGCTCCAATCTTGGAAAAGTAATGTCATGTATCGGTGCGACTCTTGATTTTGAGGCTACTAACGTTGTATTATAATTCCCACTTTAATCACTGAAACCTACATAAATTACAGCCCCATTGGCCTTTTGACTAGCATCTACAAAACAGTCATGGGTGCCACTCTACAAAATGGCCAGGACTGAAAAGCGCGTGGCGCAATTTCGTGACACAAAAATGTTAGCGCGCAATATAATTGATGTTTTATACAAATATATTGCTTATTTTTGAGGTAGCAATTAGCTATATATATAAAAAAAAACAAATTGTAAAATTAACTATGATCTGAACTTTTAAAATAATTCTTTGCAATATAAAAAGATTTTTTTAGGAAAAAAATGCTGAAAAATAAATAATTCAGAAGTAAATGAAACAGAAAAAAACTTACTATATGTTATTGAAGAAAAAAAGCTTCTGGTTTTATAGTTCATATAAAAAAATTGCTGGAGGTAAAAAAAAAAATCAGGTAAGATATTCTTGGCTGTAAAATACATTGTAATGAACAGATTTAAAATAATTTTCTGGATTAACCACATAACGAATGAAATAATTTAATTAGCCTTTGAAAAATAACTGCTTATTTTTTTAACTTTAGCATGTGTGGTAGATTTTTTGTCTTCTGAAGATCTTTTTGTGGGCATAGCTACTTTTATAGAAACTTTCTCAGCCATTCCTTTTTGCAACTATGGCACCTTGTCCCCATCTCTTTTTGAGTTAGGAGTAAAAACAACAGCAGATGCTGCAATAGGCTTATTTACTGTCACTTTTTTTTCTACTGCAGCAGCAGTTGGTTTCTTCTTTTTCTTATCTAAGGACAGGTGATACATTTGCCTTGAGGTATGAACAGCTTTTCTCATTTTAAAGTCTGGCTTCATTTCTGTGGATTTTATATTCCTCCTTCGCAGACCATATTTGATAATCGAAGTAGCTTCATAATTTTCTACAGTGAGAGACGATCTGTCGGAGGTTATAATGTCATCCATGATATTGAAGCTTCCTTCAACAAGTGGTCCAGTAAAAATAGATAGCACAGCTTTAATCAGCTTTCCTAAGTTTTCGTACTTAAGAGAGTCGTCAGTTTTCAAGTTTAAAATGTGAGACCACCAATTCACATCTATTCTGCATTTTTTTTTTATCAGAAAATACAGAAAGAGTCTCCAACTCATCTATATCTTTGTCTAAAGTATAGTTTCGGACTTCTTGGAGGAACTTTGGTCTGTTTGTTGGCACAATAACATTTGGAAGAAGTTCTGATAGTTTATCAAAAGCTACAACGGTCGAGCTGTTGCTTCGTTGAGAGGGATCAAGTGCTGACAAGTATATAAAAACTTTACTTTCCAATGGTAAGTTCTTTAATAAATAGGCAGCAGTTTCGACATAAGCAGTTTTAAGGCAATTAAAAAAAACAAGTTGCCACTTTTCCTTCGTTAAATAAATTTTATCATACTCAACATAAGGACCCAAGTTTATATATTTATCTTGAAAATGGTTAACATTATCCTTGAAATTTACATTTACCAAATCCTTAATATTATATTTTGGCAAAACTTCAGGCTTAACAAAATTTACCAAAAATTCTCTATAAAAATCAAAGAGTTCACCTATGAACAATATGAATCAGAGGTTTTTCACCTTGAAAGATTTTTGCTAACCTATTGAAATTAGGTAAAAGTCCTCTATAAAAATTTAAGTAACATAAATATTTTTCTTTGTGGTTAAAAAAAGTTACAAGAATACGATCTTTTCGTATTTGGTTGCTATCAGATCGCTTTTGCTTGGCAAGATAGGCCTGCACATTTTGAATACTTTTGACTTGTTCCAAGCTTGCACCACGTTTTGAGAAAACTGCTTCTGTTACAGAATGAAATTTTTCCTTTTCTTCGTCTACCAAGAAGCTAACATAATATATAAATATGGCATCATGCAGCATTTCAAGTCTGTTGCAGATGACTAGCATTTGTAAGAATCTAGTTTCAACTGGTCTTAAAACACATAAGGATTTGTTAAAATTCAATAAACCTTGCAACTCAGAAAATCTTTCTTTGGCTTTTGGGGATTCTTGCAAGTCATAATAAAGGTCATTGGCAAATTTTTCAATGAATCCATCAAAATGCGAAAAAAAATGTTTTGCAGAATTATGTAATATATGTACAATGTCTCCATGTACATCCAAAAGGTTTGGGTTCTTCTTCCGCAAAAGAACTTCCACCCCTTTTTTACAACCTCGCATTGTCGGACAGTTATCCATCAAACAGCTGATTACTTTATGGTATTCCAGCTGACATTCATTTAAACATTCGTCAATTTTCATAAAAAGATTATTTGCTGTGGCTATATTGCCTTTTTTAGAACCTAAATGATCAGTTACTATCATGTTCTGCTCTTTATCATAGAATCTGATCATAATGTTTAAAATCTTGTCCATAGCATTGCTGGTTGCTTCATCAATATTGAGAGAAAAAAACTCACCATTGAGTTTTTCAAGCAATTCAGCTTTCATACACTTAGCTACTCCGTGGGTGGTTGTGTAGGTTGCACATGTTCTGCCTATCTTTAGTTTCGACAAGGCTAATTTGTCCTTAGACAAGTGCTGACTTAGCTCCACTAAGTTTGGAGCTAATGAAAATGGTAAACAATGCTCACTAATAAACGCTGACACCACAGCCTTCTGATCAGCAATACGATCTATTACTGATACTTTAGCAATTAATGGTTTCGCACCCGGTAATGTTTGCGTTAGTTCTTGCGATACAAGAAACTTTTGATGGGCAGGATCGTTTGAATGCTTCAACAAAGCCTTTTTCCCATTGTTTCCATAGTTAATTTTTTTCGAACATAATATACAAAAGCAATATCCTGCTTCTTTTATTTTTTTGCACCAATTATTGTGCTGACGCCCATTTTTGCAATTTTCTTCTAGCCAAGTCCATCGCCATTTGTTTTTAACACTTGAATCGTTCAATAACGATAGATTTGTTTCGTCAATAAAAATCATTATTACAAAAGCTGAATATTAAAAATGTAAAACATACAAAATAAAACAACATTTAATTTAAATGACAAAATTTCAACAACAGAAATTATAATGCCAAATATGAAACTCTAATTAATCAAGTAGAAAAAGCACGATGCACATTTTTCGTAGAAAGATAAACAATCTCCCAACAGAGTTCAGTTCACTTCACTTCATTTTAAGCACACATCGCGGAGTAATGTAAAAACAGGAGGGATGCGTTTCCTCACCAGCTTCGACGCATTGCACCTCTTTTCCCACGGCAAACTGAACCACGAGAGCTAACACTATTTTTTTTACCACAGCGTTGAGGATGACACGAGCGCTGGGCTTTTAAGACTCCGCCCACCTGCCATCAACGAAGGCAGGGGTTCAAGATGTTGCCGGAAAAGAAAGAGTTAAGCAGTTGCGTCCTTTCTTTTTTTTGAAAAAATATATTTTTTTAATGCTGCGTTTGCAATACTTCCAAAACAAATTCCTAGGTGATCCGAAATTTTCAAAAGACGGAATTCCGTCCCCCAGACGGAAGTGTGGCAGCCATGAAAACAGTGAAGTGTCCAATCAGGCAATTCTTTCATTTTGTACATCGAAGTTAGATGCCTTGGTACTCAAATTTCATTTAAGTAATATAGCTCTTCGCACCAATTTTGAAAGGTGTCCTTTAAGTGCGGTGGTAGGGGATCATCCCAATTAAATTTTCTCTTCCAAATTTCTTGCAAAAGAATCTTTCCTCGTACTGTAAATGGTGAAATCAGTCCGATAGGATCAAATACTTTTCCTGCAGTTCTTATAACACCCCTCTTGGTTGCTTTCAAATCGTGTGCACTTTTCTCACTGAGCAGCTTTTCATTTTCGATGCTCAGAAGGTCTTACTTTGAGTTCCAGCAGTAGCCTAGAATTTTGCAAGAGGCAGAGTTGTTGATGGAGTCTTCGCGCAATTTAACTTCCAGTGCTTTAGAATTCGTCCTCCATTTTCTCATGTTGAATCCAGCTTTTCTCAAAATACTTTTTACTTCTAGATGAAATTTTAAAACAGTTTCTTCGTCTTTTAGACTATGGATAAGATTGTCAACATATAACTTATTGTTTAAGATATAAAATGCATCTGGATAATCTTCTTCATATTTCTTTATGTAATGTTTTATTGTAGTACTAAGCAAAAATGGGGACGGACTTGTGCCAAAACTGACACGCGTCATTCTTAAAATTTGAGATTCCATATTTAAATCTTCCTTTAATCATGAAAATCGGAGCGTGTTTCTATCTTCTAGAGCCAATGCAATTTGCAGAAAAGCTCCCTCGATACCCGCTGTTAAGGCGATTCTATTTAACCTAAATTGCAAAAACAATGCTAACAAATCTGGAGTTAGGTTCGGACCAGAATGTAAACAGTCATTGAGAGAGAGAAAGAACCGGGAGCACAAGACGACACATCAAAAACTATTCTCATTTTAGTTGTCAATTTATCTTTGCGGATGACTGCTTGATGAGGCATGTAGAAAGTCTTTGAAACATGATCATTTATGTTACCCTCCACCTTTTCAGCAATTCCTTTGGTAATATGCTTCGTTATAATGCCTTTATACTGATCACGAAATACAGCATTTTTCCTAAATTTCCTAACTACTGTTCGGAAACGTCCTTCAGCATTGAAATAGTTATCGGGCATTAAAATGGCATTTTCATTCCAAGGAAGGTTTACTTGATAGCATCCGTCAATCATCTTTATAGAATTTTCAAACTGCTTCAGTACTTCATCCTGTTCAGAAAATAAATCATCATTCGTTGCGATTCCCAAACTTTCTGAATCAAATATTTTCTGTAATATATCCCGTTCTTCTGAGTCAACATTTCTAACGATTGCCTTTATTGTTTTTATTTCTTTTGTAAGAGTATTTCCTAAAAATCTGAGATATTGGCTATGTTTTTTGTTACAATTCGAGCACCGATTGTGATTCTTGCAGTATCCATTGCAATCCTTGCATTATCGTGAAATATGGGATTTTTCGAACAATTAAAGCAATATCCCATATGCAGCAGTTTAGCCTTCCGTTCGTCTATAAATAAGGGGCAATTTTTTATCTCGTGATATTCACTGGAACAAAATAAGCAAGCATTTTTGATTGATGCATTTAAAGTCAGTCACAGCTGTTGGGAAGGGTTTATGATTTTCATATTTTCTGTAAGTCGCTTTATTTTTATCAGGTTCATCCGTTTTGCGAAACAAAAAGGTTCTTGCGTGTTTCTATTTCTTGTTTCAGAAATTCTAACAATTTAGAACAATCCCATGATTTGTGAAATACACCGCCAGCTCAGTCATTTCCAACCGAGGACTGCAGTTTCATGCTTATTAGCACTCATCACGAAACTGCAGTCCTCGGCTGGAAATGACTGAGCTGGCGGTGTATTTCACGTATTTCTGCTTTAGCCCGGGCTAATGGGCGGTAATTTCCTGAATAATCCCATGATTCTTTTTCTTTAGTAGAACAGTTATATCCTAAAATAATATCATCAGAGATCAACTTTACTAAGACTGCAAAGAGAATCCCACCGTAATTATTTAGTTCTACTCCGGCTGCCTGAAGGCTTCTAATTTGAATCATTCAAGTATCATATAATTGTCTTAAATCTTCTAAGTTAGAACTTGATCTTACTGGTGTTAGGCTTAACAGTTTGTTGACATGTGAACGCACAACTATTTCATTTTTACCAAATCTTTCTTTCAATAGATCAATCGATAAATCATAACTGCTTGGTGTTATTGGTAAACCCTGTACGCATTTTAAAGCTAAACCCTTTAAAAATGATTTTAAATAGTTAAGTTTGTCAACTGTCGCTAATTGGTTGTTTTCGTGAATAGCTCCCTCAAATTGTCCCCAGAACTCCTGCCAATTTTCGTGTTTGCCATCAAAAGGTTCAATTGTTAGTTTCGGCAATTTTACATTAGGATAATACGCATTAATAGGTTTTTCAGGAACACTGGGCTTCTCTTTTACATTTTCTTCAAAGGTTAAAGAGTGTTCATTTTGTGCATCAATTCTGTTCTCGTATTTATGTTTCCGTTTTAGATATCTATCTTTGATTTGGAGATTTCAAACTTTTCACGATAATCTAAAGTTCCTGCAATTTCAGTTTCGAGCAAGGTCAAATTCTCAATGAGATCTTCGATTTCCGAATCTAATTGCAAGATCAGTTCGGATTTCCCAATTAACTAATTGCATAAGTTTTCCAAATCATCATCGTCTATATTATCTCCACCGTCAAGTAGTTTGGTTACTTTGTTTACAATTTTGGTTAAAGCCGATCTAATGGTTCTCCGTTTACCGTTGGATCTTTCTAATTTAAGATCTCGTTTTTTTGAATCTTGTTCTTTAACTAATGATATTTTTTTAGGCTTCCGGTAATTTCGGCACCCTATAATAAATCAGCAATTCATGAAATTAGAATTTTCTTACCCGATTCTTTTCTTTCGCCTTCTAAATCAAAAGGTCACTACTTAAAGATACCAAAAACTTTAATTACATACACGAACACTTGACGACACGATAAACAATACGGAACGTCACATAAGCACACAAAGAACAGCTTGTTACATTTTTTTCCTTTTCACTCACATCCACATCGGACCTCGCTTCCACCGGTTCGGCACAGAAGCGCCACCTCCCAGGTTTTAACGTTCAATCTGCAACACACGTAGCACATGAATTCAGCTCTCATCAGCCATATGGCATCCTCTACACGAAGGATTGTCGGTAACACCTATCAGATTAAGATGCCTATTAAAAGAGCAGTGTCCAGTTAGTAACCCAACAGACTTCTTGATCTCTTTCCTACTCAAATTAAGCAGTTCCTTGGATCTAAGCCAGGGAGGTTGCTGGTTCAGAGTCTTGGCCTGTCTTTGAGAGTCGGACTGAAGCCACAGGCCATATGATTCAACCATTAGAAGGATATTTGCAGTACTCCTTACTGCATTGTAGGGCAGGCAGAGGGCAAGCTCGGGTCCCATGAATGGTGTATAGGAGCCCTGCTTAGATACCTGATCTGCCAATTCGTTACCCACAATGTCACAATGACCAGGTACCCAATAAAGGGAAACCCTACTACTGCCAGCTAGTCTTAACAGTGCATTATGGCACTCCCAAACGGTTTTGGTAGAGAAGCAGTCTCGATTGAGAGCTTTCAACACACCTTGGTTATTCGAGAATGGTGTTGTAACTACATTAATATTGAAAAACTTATGGAGAAAAATAACCAACCATGGTGTGCAGACAGCCGAATCTGCAACTAAACAGATATTTGATAGAAAGTAATAGTAACAAAAATAAAAGACTTATATTGGGGGCAGGGGATATACAACAGGTTAGGTTAATTAATATCAATTGTGCTTTTTATTTTAGGACCTGATTATGATGTTGATAGTGGTGCACTTTTTGCTCAGCATAAGTTCCAGGCCCAAAATAAACATTCTGGAAAAGTGATTTACCCACATTTTACAACAGCCACAGATACAAGCAATGTTCAAGTTGTTTTCCAAGTCGTTATGGACACAATTGTGAGAGAAAATTTAAAGACAGCTACATTGTTGTAACGTTAAACGTCCATTTTGTAGTGCCATTTTGGAGCTGTAAATATAATCCTATAATCATTTTTATGCAAATGAATACATGAACTGCATATTTTTCTTTTGATACATCTGTTCATCTTTTATACATTTTTTACTTTAATAAACTATTTTTGTTAAAAAAAGTTTGTTACTATTTCTCAACTGAAAAAAAAAAACAATGCATGTGTTAAAAGGACCCAATTTACAATGCAAAATTATTTTGAGCCTTGAGACACTAAGTATTTTTCACTCTAAAAAGGTTCCTTAGTAACTAACTGACAACACATGTGTAGAACATATACAGGTAACAATACTGGCACAATTTTCAAACATTTTAAACTTAATAATTATTGCAAAATGAATAAATCCCTTTCTGCAAAAAAGGAATTATTTTAAATTAAAAACGAACTAAAAATAGCAGGATTGCCACTCATATTTCGGATAAAATAATCTCCATAGTTGCCTTTGCTTCAAATTAGTCCTCATTTTAGTTATCAGGGACAGTCCTGCAATTGCACTTCTACAAATCCTTTACAAAAAATAATCAAAAAAATTAATTCAATGAATATTTATGTTACATATTCTTTTCCTTGTATAAGAATAAAGAGAGTTGAAATTAAAATGTTAACCTTTTTACAAAACCTCAGACAAATTATGAAGTTGAAAATAATAAGAATTGCAGCAACGTATTTCCAGGTGAATAAGAGCTCTTTTTAGAACACAAAGAACAGCTTATAGATGAGAAAACAACTCGTAAAATGGAATGTATAGTAAAAGGTATTTCTGTCCTTCTTTCAAACTTTTAGCTTTGATTCTATTGGTCGCTTTAGAACTTACTTAAATATAAAAAATTTAACAATTTTTGAGTGTTGTAATGAAGAAATCATACACTTATTTTATTTTATACTTTTCAGTTTGAACCAAGCTTGTAGAAAAAGTCTCGAGAATTAAAGAACATTTAGAAAATATTTTATTACATTATTGGCATACTTTAAAAAAGGAAAAAACAATGTTAAAATACGGCTTTTAATATGATTTCATTTGATAAATAATGAAGAAGTTTCAAGCATTTTCATTAGTTCACTTGGTTAAATAGTTTATTTCTGTTAAGAAAATGTATATCACATATCAAATAAAACACAAACTCATATTATGTACATATTTACATTTATTATTTTAGGTACAATAATATCTGTCCATACAGAAAAAAATAAAAGAAAATACTAAAAAAAATTAATTTTAAGAACTTAAATGATTTTAATGATAAATTAAAAACTATGAAAATACAAAACAAATAAGTAAGAGGAGAGGAAGCAATATCACATTGACTGCCAATGACCAGGGAATATGTGTTCGAAGGATATCGCTGTTTGAGCGACTTGTGTTTTTTGAACTTCTTTCCAAAGACAGAACTTCAAAAATAAAGAGAAAAAATTTTCAAATCAGAAAGCAGCAAATTTTAAATTGAAAATATTTTTTAATTAAACTTTCATTCTGAACTTTTGACAGAATTTCATTTAAACATATTCAAATCAAGGTTTTCAATGAAAACAACATAAACTTTTCCCACTAGCCTTTAAATTAAATGCTTAGTGATAATCAAAAATGATTTTTTTTTTAAATTCAAACACATATGCAAAAAGATTGTATTTCTCATCAGAAATTCGAAAACAGAATTTTTCAATACATAAAATTACTTTAGAATTGCATTTCAATCTGACCATATTAATAAATAACAATGAGTGAAATCCCGTTACAATGAATATGAATACAACGAAATACATTCCATTACAAAACAATTCCTGTTACATCAAACAAAATTTGAGGACTCTTGGAGTTTGTTGTTACGGAATTTCACTTTACTGACATGATTAATTGGAACTTTTGGGTGCATTAAAAAATAATGAAAAGAAAAATCTGCAATTTTGAATATTTTTTGTACATTTTAACATTTTTATTTTTGCCTGATCTTCTGAGGATCTATCAGTTTTTAAAATAACTTCAGCTTATTTTTAAAGAAAAAAAAAAAGAGGAAGAAGATCATTTTAGTGGGAAATTGGGAGACAGCTTAAGTAAGTGGGAAGCTCTTGGTAAAAAACAGTAGATTTGACAGGTATGTACATTGTACATGTAAGGATTAATTTCTCATCAGGATTGCCTCTTCCTGATCCCCCTACATGACAAGCAAATCTCTATATGAGGCAGTGAAAAGCAAAGTGATGTAAGTAGACATTTTCAAGTTTTGAGTAAAACATATGAACACTACATTCTAGGTAGGCTTTCATTGAATTTTTTTTTCTAAATCATGCTGTACAGCAGCACTTACCAGGGCATCTAGTACAATCTCTTGCCCCAAGACAGAGAAGGGGTTCACCTACCATTTGTACCTGGTTATCTCCAAATTTTTAATCTTGCCACTTGCATCCCTTTACTTCTCACTACCTCATATGAGGCAGTGAGAAGCAAAGGGATGCAAGTGGACTATTTTAAGTTTCGAGTAAAACGCGTTTAAAGATCAGATCCTAGGTAGGCTTTCATTGAAATTTTTTTCTATATCATGCTGTACAGCAGTACCTACCTGGGATACTAGTACAATACCTTGCCCCAAGAGAGAGGAGAGGTTCCCCTACCATCTGTACTGGTTATCTCCAAATTTTTAATTTTGCCACTTGCATCCCTTTGCTTCTCACTGCCTCATATATCCTTTGCATCTTACATAAACAAACATTAAGAATTCACCTTCCACTATCAGGCATCCCAATGTTGGACATGGTCCTTTCTAAATATGCCAAGGGCCCTTGCAGTCCACCTTGCTGAGCTGCTGCCATGTGTTGTGGATGCATCTGCTGCGATTGCATCATCATGCCGCCTTGCATGTTGGGTGCCGGGGAGGAAGTCATGGGTGGCACCATGTGCTGTTGCATCATGTGGTGGGGGTGGCCCGGTGGAGCCCCACCCTGTGGCACCACCTGCATCGGGGGCATCTGTTGCGGTGGGGGACCTTGCATTTGTGGCAGATTCTGCGGGGGTTGGAGATTGACTGCCGGAGGAGGAGGTCTCGGAGTTCCCGGTACTTCTTGCTGTAGGAGATTTTGCCATACCTGGTGCTTTTCGTTGTACTTGTTGAGGAGATGAGTTTTTCTTAGTAGTTCATTTTTCAGTTCAGTGATATTCTGTAAACCAGAAAGATAAAAATGTATTACAAGAACTTCAACACGATTCCTTTGATATAAAGAAAAATATAACAGTGCAGTTAAGTTTTATCACAGTAGTAGGGGTTTATTTACAAAGAGTGGGTTTGTTTACATACCTTTTACAAAAATCCTAACTTTATAAATAGATCACAAAATTTGACAACAAAAATAAACAGTTCAAAAATTTTCTAGTTCAGAAACAGAAACTAGCAATAATCATAGGTAAAAAAAATCTGTTTCATCTACAAATTTTGATTGAATTCAGTAACACTAAAAAACAAATTATACCTTTTTATTGCAAATATCAGTTATGTTTTTCCCCCGAAACTAAATTTCACTAAGTTCAATAGGTGTTTTCATATAATGTAATCAGCTTTTTTTTAAATTCAAATAGGGAGTCAGGAAAAATATACTTTGAAAAACCAGATTACTGAATGATATGCCATAGCATTATCATTACCAGCAGTTTCAACAGATTCTCTAATTGCAGGTTAGAACAGGGAGCCCACTTATTTTGTTCAGTAAGACATCTTGGTAGCCGAATCTTAAACACAGAAGATAATGAAAAGCATGAATGTTTTGTCTCAGTGTTCCCCCCCCCCCCCCCCCCCCCCCCCCCGAGTTTATTAAATTTTAACAAATACAGTACAGTACCTCTTATCCGGGAACCAGAAAACCGGGAAAATTTTGCTCAATATTCCCGTTATTTTCAAAATTACGAATTTTTCGCGAATTTCCAAAAAAGTTCGTATTTTTTGGGCCAAGGTGCTGTTTAAACCGAAACCATTTTTGTGAAACAGGTGACTTGCTGGCTGGACATACATGTGCCTTTTAATTCCTCGAAAGAATGAATAGCCCCACCTCTTCACTTTACGCATGATTGCCCCCTTCCCCATTCCTTTCATACCATGCATTGTACAATCGCGAAACACGCGGTTGGTGGTCCCATCGCATTATCTATTGCTTGACCAGCTTTAAAAGAAAGGTTCTTTCACAAGGAACGGGTTGATTCCATTCACGAAAATAGGATAGATGAGGTTACAGAAGCAACCCAAAGTGAAAGGGAGTCATCAAATTTCTATTCATAGTTCAATGCTCTTCACCCTTTTTAGAGCAGTCCATTTTTTGAGAGTATCCTGACTATTACTTGAGCTAGAATTAGTTCTCTTGAAGAAAAAAAAGCGTGGTCACTTGTTGAATCGACTGGAGAGGATTGCGAACAAATTTATTCCAATTTTGAGGGAAAATGTCATGGAGATTGTAGTGTAAAAAAAAGAAAACGTGTTAGTTTGAACATAAAAACGAAGGTTGAAGTTCTAAAAAAATTGGATGAAGGCTATTCCGTTAAAACTCTCAGCGAACAATATAAAATAGGGACATCAACCATTTACGATCTAAGAAAAGAAAGTCAAAAAACGAAATTACTCAAGTTCTATTCAAGTTGTGAACGCGAAGATGCTATGAACGATCGCAAGACATTACATCAAGCAAAGAATGCTGATGTAGACAAAGTTCTAATGGAGTGGATTAAGCAAAGAAGATCTGAAAAATTTCCGTTAACAAGGCAAATTATCATGGCTCAAGCAAATAATTTCCATAATGAGCTAGAAATTGAGAAGAACTGTGAGTACAGTGTCGGATGGTTCACCCGTTTCAAACAGAGGCACGGCATTCGATTGACAAAACTTTGTGGAGAAAAAGCTTCAGCAGATATGGAAGCTGCGGAGAGTTACGTGGAAAAAGTGTTGAATTTAGTGCAAATTGAAAATTTGACTTTGGACCAAATATTTAATGCTGACGAGACAGAATTGTATTTTAAATATCTACCTCAAACTACATACGTTACATCAAAAGAAAATCACCCAGGCGGTTTCAAGGTCGCTAAGGACAGACTAACGTTGCTAGCTTGCGCAAATGCATCGGGTAACTGTAAACTGAAACTTACAGTAATCGGGAAAAGCAAGAATCCACGGGCATTAAAAGGCATTAAGGTCTTGCCGGTAACTTACAAAGCGAATAAGAAGGCCTGGGTTACGCAGGAATTATTCACGGAATGGTTCCTGAAGGAGTTTGTACCTAGGGCCCGTGCACATTGCAAATCAGTGGGCTTAGCTGATGACTGTAAAATTGTGCTGTTTCTAGACAACTGCACCACACACCCGCCTGCTGCTCTCCTTAACGCAAACAACATTAACGTTGAATATCTTCCCCCCAACTGCACATCATTAATACAGCCCCTCGATCAAGGGGTTTTGCAAAGTTTAAAGTGCCGCTACAAAGTGGAATTTCTAAAGAAGCTTATCGATGCAGCAAATGAAGGGAAATCCGTCCAGGAGTTTCAGAAAACTTTCAATGTTAAGGAAGCGATCTGGTTGTCCGCGAAAGCACGGGATTATGTCTCGCGTGACACTTTAATTCATGCTTGGCATAATCTAATGCCGACGTCCCTTTTTTTTGAGGATGACTCCAACGAGCTGACAAGTGATGGATTAAAGGGAAAAAAGGAGAAAGAGCTCCAAAATGACCTTTGCGAATACTCTCGGAAGTGGCTAGAGCGGGATCTGTTCTCAGAAACGGACATCGAAGAATGCTTTGACGTTGATAAGGATATTCCTATTATCAATGAAATGACCGATTCCGAAATAATTCAGATGGTGCTACATCCGAATGACACGGAACAAGATAGCGACGAAGACGAGACGAGTGAGTCTGAAGATGTCGTTCCTATGATATCTAACGAACGTTGCATTGAATTAACGAAAGAACTCATAGCAGGCATGGAGCAGAAGTCTTTCATCGATGAATCTCACGTAATGGCGGTGCGCAAAATTCAGCAATTGTTTCTTGAGCGTAAACCCAACTATCGCCAATTAAAACTCAATGAAATGTTTAAAAAATAATTTTTATTGGTGAATTTTGAATTTAAAATAAAGAAAATATGCCTTATGAATAAATTTTAAGATTGATAAATGTTTTTCTTTTGATATTTCTAAGTTAATACGCCTTTACATATAGAATTTTCTTTTTATTTTGAAGTGAATATCTAATTATTATTGTCATTTACTTTTTATAAACAGTCTATAACCGGCGTTTTTTAACGATCCAGAAAACCGGGAAATTCAGTTATCCGGGATCGCGATGGTCCCGAACTTCCCAGATAATTGGTACTCTACTGTATAGTAATAGCTTGCACATTTTCACCATGTGCTTTGTTGATTTTAAAACTAAATGTTTGTATATTAACTAGAAAGATCTAAACTGATGTTTTGTAGGATTCACCAAATACAACACAAGAGCAGATGACACCTAAAGAACAAGTTAATGGCATATTACATAAATTGTAAGCAGGGTTCGAAAATATCGAAAAGATCCGACATTTTTGTACATATATACATGGCATTTTCAATCAGCACAGACTAAAGTCTTTAAATAGTAACTGCATCATCAAAATACTGTTTTATTTTCTTATATAATTGTTACAAGATATATAGACTTACTAGTGGTACCCGCACGGCTTTGCCCGTAATAGGAAAATTAAAAAGTCTTTTGGTTCGCCCGTATATTTACAAATAATGTATGGTGAATTTTCTCACCAATTGGCTTGTACTCATGTTACGGTTCTACCTTATGATAATTTCGTATCTCGCCAATTGGCTTGTGCCCATGTTACAGTTCCACATTATGATAATTTCGTAATTTACTCGTCCATCTTATGATATTTTTGTTCTTAAAATTGGAATAGAAAAAGAACCAAATCGAATTTTCGAAAAAATGCTTCGAGGTGCACACCCCCATGCTACAAACTAATTCAGTGCCAAATTTCATGAAAATCGGCCAAACGGTCTAGGCGCTATGCGCGTCACAGAGATCCTGACAGACAGACAGATATCCGGACAGAGAGAGATCCTGACAGACAGAGAGACTTTCAGCTTTATTATTAGGAAAGAAAATTGATGTTTCTTTCATTATTCGTGTATAAATATAGATTTTATATTAAAATTTAGGTATTTTAAATGGCATTTATATCTGAATGATTTTTACAATCATTTGTGAAATATGGTAATTCAATGTTTTAAAAATACATCATAACGTATATTGATACACGCTGTTCTTTGGATATTAACGATTTTTTCATATGCTCTGTAATATTGATTACATATATACATGTGCCCTGTAATGACAATGCGCCAACCGTCAATCCATTCTGACAAGCTTTACTGTCCTTTACGTTGTTGTTGCAATATATGTATTACAGATGCAGGTCAAAAGTTTCATACATAAAGTACAGTATATAGATCCACTTAGAATATTATTGTACATTTTATTTGTCTTAGGGGTAGGACGAGGTTCTCCAGAAAAATCTTGTAGTTCTAAAGGTTTCATGTGCCAATGAAGTTAGAAGACCATTGATACACACAATTCTGTACTTTACCTCAAGAACAATATGTTCTGGCTTTTGCACAGACAGCAGCAAGCGCTTCTGAAGAAAAAAACATTCCATTTGCTTTGCAACATCCAGGAAGCGTTGAATTGTTTGCTCAACGCCTGAAATGACAAAATAAATATGTTTAATATGAGTACAATAAAACTTTTGAAAACGAAATGCAAAAAAATGTGCATTATAACTAGGCATGCATCGAATATTCTGTTGCTATTCGGAAAAATATCTATTCGGCTGACAAACCAAATATTCAGTTTGGATGAATACTTGAATATTTGGCAACCAAATAGTAAACATATTTAGATAGTCGACAATTTATAATCAAACTTTTTTTATACCATGAAAGAAGGTTAAATGTCATACTAATTCAAATTGTTACTAATATTATGACATTTAAATTAAATTTATTAAAAAAGGGAACATTCAGATGTTATATTTAATTTTTCCAGCTTTTCAATTTCTTTTAAACCTTTCAACATATAACATTAACCTTATTATTACTAACTCAATCAAACATAAAACAGTAACCAGAAGAAGAAAAACACTATTAAATGTTCAAGCTATGCTAAGTCAATAAAATGCTGAATCTTTACATAAAATATGCAGCTAAAAAAATAATTGTTTTCAAAATTTCAAATGCAGTGAAACTTTGGTAACGTGGATAACTCAATTACCTCAGTAACTCGACAAAAGCTAATTTCAATGGATGAAAACATTTCTAACTCGGCACACATGTGCAGGAACCCTTCACATGGTTTAGGACCATATTTTAATAATGAAAATGTTTCTGATTTCATAAGTTCTTTAGATAATGGAGGGCTTTTCACTCTATCTTTTGACGAAGCAGCAACTTCCCAAATTAGGAAACAACTGGGCAGTGGCGCCCGACTCCATGGGACCTGAGCCCCCTTAATAAATCAAGA
The DNA here is from genome assembly GCF_026930045.1 of Uloborus diversus. Taxonomy (NCBI): domain Eukaryota; kingdom Metazoa; phylum Arthropoda; class Arachnida; order Araneae; family Uloboridae; genus Uloborus; species Uloborus diversus. Next base: position 26,203,848 of record NC_072739.1, read on the forward strand.
AAATTATTAGTTATATTATGCTTTCTAAACTCATAAATTTATCTTTTATTTTCCTTGTTTAAAGATAGTTTACCTTGTAAAATACATTAAGTAATGTATGAGTAAGTGTTGCTGATCTGGAAAAAATATATGAGGGGTTTGATTTGTATAATGGGAGGCGTGATAGTTTTGAATGCTTTTGGGAATTGATCAAAATGATGATCCTTCGCTTCCTCGGAATCGACGTATACCAAAGAAGTATGAAAACAACGAAGCCAGCTCACCGCACACTTTCAAAATCCCAAAGGAGTAGTACCAAGTGCAATTTTGCATTGTTGGGAGGTTTACATCAACTGGACTCACACAGGTTATTGCAGTTGAACAAGAGTGCTTGCTTTTATTAAACAGGGGTAAAACAAATTTTGAAAAATCAACTGAGTTTTTCAAAAATGACTTAACCAGACATTGAGAGACTGCGTGTACACTTGAATATGTTAGCTGATATCCCTAATGAAAAATCAACTGGTCTTAAAAAACATGCATAAATTAAATTACCTTTTTACAAAAATACTGTGCATGTTTGTACTTATTTTTTCCTTTTTTCAAAGCCAAAAATATGTGTCGGGCTTGTCGAGTTTTCGAGGTTCTAATGTTGATTATAAGACTATAAAATACTTTTAAAAAACTTTGAAAACTCTCTTTTTTTTAATCTCAAATTTAGAAAATTTCCCACTGCAAGATCTCCTGGCATGCCCCCCCCCCTCCAATATTTTTTTTAAGTCGGCTTCTCTGGGAGTGCCTTTCCATGCAAGTCAAGTGCCCTACCTTATATCAATGCCTAGCTACGGCACTGCACAGCTCCCCATAAAATGGAACAAAAAAATTTTTCTTACTAAGACAAGTGACATGATCTAGTTGAACTAGAAAATTTGTATACCAATTTTTAGATATTTTTACTTTGAAAACGCCTTGTCACATACTATTTGTTTTAAATTATACACACGAAAAATATCTAAATTGGCATTTTCAAGGTACAAAAAGCTGACCTTTATTTTGGGGAGGGGGACTTGGGAACCTCCGTGGAATTACATAATCCTCTAAACCCACGGTGATGTCTGGCCACCCCAATAATTTTTGCAAGTCGGCGTCCTTGCAATTGGGTATGCATTTCAGGTATTCGAGTCTAATAAGCAATTCTGTTAGGTCCTCTTATTTTAAACTAGTGGCACCTGCACGGCTTTGCCCGTAATAGAAAAAGGTCTTTTGGTTAGCCTGTATATTTACAAATAATGTATGGTGAATTTTCTCGCCAATTGGCTTGTACCCACGTTACAGTTCCATGTTATGATAATTTCGTATCTCGCCAATTGGCTTGTGCCAATGTTACGGTTCCACGTTATGATAATTTCGTAATTTATCATAGTTTTGTTCTTAAAATTGGAACAGAAAAAGAACCACATGGAATTTTCGAAAAATCGCTTCGAGGTGCACACCCCCATGCTACAAACTAACTTTGTGCCAAATTTCATGAAAATCGGCCGAACGGTCTAGGCGCTATGCGCGTCACAGACATCCGGACATCTAGACATCCAGACATTGAGCTTTATTATTAGTAAAGAGTAAAGATCATTATTTTTTGGCCATGCTGATGCTAAAATAGTTTGAATAAGTATTTTAGATGCACTACAGGCTGAAAATTTAAACGTTAAGAAAATTTTGATGTTAGGTATAGATGGTCCAAACACCAATTCATTGGTGGCAAAAAAATTAAATGATGAACTGTTTAATTTGAAATACAACGAATTGGTAGAGATTGGTACGTGTAATTTGCACAAAGTTCACAACTGTTTTGCAAAAGATTTCAGCAACCTTCCTTTAGACATCAATGAATTCTACGTTGATCTGTTTTCTTTCTTGAAATATAGTGCTGCTTGTCATGAAGATTTACAAAAGCTGCAAAGACTTTTGGAGTGTGAAGAGAATTCCTTTTTAGACATGTTAGCTGTAAATGGCTTACTCTGGGTCCTGATACAGAGTGTTGAGTGTTAATGAATCACTCAAAGAATATTTCATAGATTTCCTGCCGAAACAGAGGAGTAATTTCAGTGCTCTCAAAAACAACTCTCGTTACAAGCATATCGTAAGCAATTTTAAAAAAAAAACTGGGTACTCGTAAACATTCACTTTGTTGTTGCACTGTCACAAAATTTAAAGGTTTATTTACCATTGTTTCAAACTGAGTGACTTCTTGTTCATATATTGTATTATAAGATGAATGATCTGTTACATAACATTTTGCTAATGTTTATAAAGAACAATCAAGTGTTACCCAGTAGGTGAAAAAAAAAAATTTTTTAATTAATTTTTTAAATTACTTCAGTGATTTTAAAGCTCTCAATAAGTTAGCTGTTAGCAAAAGCTCTTTTATTACTGGAAGAAAATCAATCAAAAAAAAAAAAAAATAAATAAAAAAAATGGCATTATGGTCATGCTTGATCAAATTAGCGAAATGTTTTAAAGGTGCCCTTGGTTTAACGAATCATGTACTGCAAGATTTACAAATTTTGCATCCCATGATGAAAAATAAATCAGCTGATGCAATTCAACGATTGTGCCAGCCACTTAAAGCCTATAAATCTTGATAGAGGAATAGATTAGTTTTTTAATAGCAAGTTTATAGGGTGGACCCCGAAATTACTTAAATATGTGAAAAATTCAACTATGAAAATCATTATAGCATTGAGGTATTCTGGAGCAAAATATTTGACCTAAAAAACATTTTCCTTTAAAACAAGATGTCCAAATCTTCCAATTTCGATTAAGAATCGTTTAATTCATGCCCATGGAAATGCAGATGTAATACGAGGCTTTTCCCTTAATAACAATATATTGACAAAGAAAAGGTTAAGTTTATCCAAATCTACAATTATAGGCCCCAGACATATTAAAGGTGCTGTGGAAAGACGGATATTTTTTTCAATTTCCATGACTGGAAAATTGTGAAACTAAGAGCTATTTAGCTTATGCCTTCGGAAAAAGAAGCTTTTGCAAAAGTTTCCAAAGATACTTCGGACGAAGAAGATAGAAATTTCTGAACAGATAAAAAATCAAAGAGAGATAGTTGAATTTTTGCAGGAAGAGTTAAATTCACCTAATAGCTGTTTATCTGAGTATATGTATATACAGATACTCAGATAAACAGCTCAAGGCTCTATCCATCAGTCAGGACAAGCTACTTTATATATATAAAGTAGCTTTTCCTGACTGACAATCAACGCACAGCTTTCAGATGACATCTTTTGGAGCTAACAGAATAATAGAAGACGGTTACCTGCCGACTTTTAAAGTTAAGGGGCAACTTGACCATTTGGTTGGAAGCCTTCTACGTTTGCCCAATCAAGAGCCTCAATTTCTTCAAATTTACTCTGTTGGTGAAGATGAAAGAGAAGCAAAGTTGAGATACAGCAACTTCTCAGATGTGAAGCCAAATCTGATAAAACAGTTACAAGAAATGTTGCAAGAAGAAAATTCATACATAAAGGACCCCTAAAAAACGCTACAAAAAAATACCCAAAGGTGCTAATTTTGAAATCGTTATTCACACTGATAGAGCCCCAGCCGATGATCGCATCGGATGTTATAATGCACCATCAACAGGGTAAGTAGCTCTGGTCATTGTTGGACAGCAGTTCGAAAAAAAGAGACAATTTTACAAAGCCACGATAGCAGGTTGTGTGGTATCAGCGAGTTGCACCATTCATACGACGCTCTACAATATCCATTGATATTTTGTTATGCTGAGGATGGCTACTCCATTGATATACCTCAACATGATTCAAAAACAAAAACTGCTCTTTCGAAAACAGTATCAGCATTAAATTTTTATTCATACCGCATCATGATCAGACAAAGAGATGAAAATAGATTACTTTACTATTGTACTCTATTTAGTCAATATTTAGTGGACATGAATGCCAAAATTGAAACAGAAAGATTGAATTACATCCAAAACAATCAAGCATAGCTAAGAGCAGATAGTTACGTACATTTAAAAGATGCGGTGGGGTAAACAGGACACCGATGTTTCTCAACTTGGACAGAAGGTTGTTCTACTTTCAACCTTTACTGGATTGCCTAGATACATCCACAAAAAGACAAGATGCACTGATTTTACATTCATCATTATGGCCGTCCTGATCTTTTCCTTACTTTTACTTGCAACCCACGATGGAAAGATATTTCAGATGCCTTGCTACCTGGACAAAAACCACACGATCGCCATGACAGTTTGGGTATTTTATTTGAAAGTCAGAGCAATGATGTCACTATTTATGAAAGGGAATTTGTTTGGAAAAAGGTTCACTGCTTTATGTATGCTGTGGAATGGCAAAAGCGAGGACACCATGCTAAACGTTGCAGTCTATGTTGTGAGGTCAATGGCAGTCTTCTTAGCGGATGCCGTGATTGCAGACCACGTGTGACCAAACGACGGGAAATGGTTCTGGTTGACACAGGAACATACAGGGTATCTTTCACCTGCTGCAGAATCGAGGAACAAGTGACTTGTGGGTCTGCTACAGATTGTCAATAGATGCGTCGATCCACGCGTTCTGACGTCACTCTGGCTGCCCCTGCACCCCTCAATCTTGCCACATTTCGTTGTTCTAACCATCTTCAGCACAGTCGATGCACCGTGCTCTTATCCATGTGGGTATCAGCTGCGATTTGATGTACGGACCAACCTCCCCTTTGCAGGTCCGATCACCATACCCCTTGTAAATAGTCTACCTGCTAGAGGTGCTTTCGTTGATGTCGGCCTGGCATTCTCTCATGTTGCACATATCCTCCAAGACAAAAACAAAATTTCTCCGATAATTCTCCAGTCAGAAATAACAACACGAATATTGCCCATTCTGCAAGTTCCTTCCCTTATATCTTACTTCATGTGCGTCGGAGAGCTGCCCATTTTACATCATTTACATAACTCAGTTATGTACGTTAAAATTTGCGTAAATTTCTGAACACTCCTCCTTGGTGTTGCATTTTCAATGTCGAGCAGTGTATGATAAGCAAAAGTATGAAAATCCAGAGTTCAGAGAAAAGGAGAAGATGAGACAAGCTGATATTCAACATCTTAAAAAGGATAGATTGAGTGCATCCGCAAAGATGAAAATGAGAGAAGCAGCCAAAGAAAGACAAAGACAATACAGAATGCGCAAAAAGTTGGCAGTTACAGAGGCAAAACAAGGTCAGAGTTCAAGTGATGTTCTTGAGCAATCTTCTAGCCCTTACAGAGTGCCTCAGACATACGGAAAAGCTGTGCGTATAACTCTACAAGCTCATCCAAAGTCACCTCGAAAAATGAAAGCTGTTGTGGCAGGATTGGCTAAACCGTTGGACTAAAATTATTACAGGAGATGAAATATGAAGTAAAACCAAGTAATGAGACTGAAACTTTAGTCACCAATTTCTTTTTCCGTCCTGATATTGTGTACACAGCACTAGGACAAAAGGATGAAATGACAATTTGGGTAAAAGGGGAAAGAAAGCAGGTGCAGAAATATTACTTAACATTGCATGTTAAAGGAAGCACATTTCTTATTTTAAGAAAAATATCCCAACAATCCAATTGGATATTGCCAAATTCAGTAGCCTACATCCACAGAATGTTTTGCTTCTTAAGAACACACCAGCTGACCAGTGCAAGTGCTTTTTGCAAGAGAATTTCCTTATGATGTTGCATGGTCTAGGACTGCAATACAATCATCAATTTTGGGAGGGACTGTTAAGTTCACAGATTATATACAAAAACTTGCAATCTGATTGTTGGCAAAATAACTGTGAAGACTGTCAAAATGGAGCCTGTCTTACAATGGAAACTAATAAGCTTACACCTGAGTCCCATGTTCAATAGGGGGCTTTGGGAGAAACACCCTGAAATAAAGAGGCTAGAAATAAAACATCATGAAAGCTGTGCTACCGAGTTACTGAATGATATTAAAACTGCTCTTTCACAATTTCAAGAACATGTTCGCATCAAGCGAATCCAAGCATCGGCATTCGAGAACGACAAAAAGCATGGTTTAGTTCTTCAATTGGATTTTGCAATGAATTATGGGTGTGAGTGACAAGGAGAGGTGCAGTCAGCATTATGGAGTCGAAGCTCTGTTACGTTGTTTACTGCAGCATTGTTTGATGCACAAAATACCTTGTGTTTTCTTATTGTATCAGACACCAATGATAAAAGTTAAAACACTGTTGCAGTGTTTTTAACCATCTTCCTAAATGTAATTCAAGCTAATAATAGATCAAAATTAATAATTTGGACCGATGGCCCATTGAGTGAATTTAAGAATCGGTACATGGCATATTTACAACATGAACTAAATTTAAAATTCCAAGAAAAATTTCATAACATAAGCTGGAAATATACTGCCACTTCTCATAGCAAAAGAGTTGTTGATGGTATTGGCGGGGTCAGCAAAAACACGAGTGCATGCGGATGTTATGGCCAGAAGAGAAACAGTCCAAACAGCTTTAGATTTTTCGAGAGTAGCTGCTAAATTTATGCCTAATATCACAGTTATGTCAATAATGCAACATCAAATCGATGAAGAATCTGAAGCTACAGATTGGTCAAAAGCACAGGAGGTAAAAGGAATATCAAGTATTCATGCAATGATTTTTGAAAATTCGGAATTGCATTTCTACATTAATTGTGGCTGTAAAGAAACCACATTCATTTTGAAATATTTAGAAGTAGATAACAAACGAATGTCGAAAGTAATTGTTACAGGTTCATTCCTTTTAGGAAAAGTTACAGGGAAAAAAAGATGGCAAAATTTTGTATGTCAAGTTTCGATTCCCAAAGATGAAAATCATGACTTAACTGTCTCTAAAGATAGTATCAGCAACAAGCTTTTCTTATGTAGAGAATGCTGAACAACATCGAGTGTCTAGAAGTGATATTGTGAAAGTCTTGCCAATGCCTACAATTTCTGATAGATTTGTAATGTTCAATGAACCTGTCAATGCACAATTTGGGTAGACACAAAACTGTAAAATTAACCTTAATTAACGCAAATTTATTATGTTTGTTTGACTTGTGTGCAACCGTGAATTAAATACCCGAAGTTCGAGGAACTAAAACGGGTTGTTACAAGCCCAACGGAAATTGTGGAGTGATCTCCTCGGGGGGGGGGGGGGGGGGGGGGGGATGGAATTAAAAACACATTTAACAGTCAAAAACAATTTTCGTCAATAACAATAAAATATATCTTAAAACTAGAAATATGAACAAGGGTAAATAATCTACTTTTCTGATGCTGATGATCCTCCTATAGTGGCATTAAATAGTAGTTTTAGTTCTGCAACCCCACCACCAGCAAAAAAGCAGAAAACGATGCTGGAATTTCAACCTTTGGACTCGGCTTCTCTCAGTTCTTTATGTACTGAAGCCATAACAGAGTATTTGGCCACTGCCATGCAGCCCTACAACACAGTGGAACATCCAAAATTTAAAAAGATGGTTCATTCACTGAATCCGAAATACAAGTTACCAGGGAGAAAGTATTTCTCTTGCACATCTATTCCAAAGCTCTACAATGACACTGTTGCTAAAATGAAGAGAGCTTTGGCAGAAGTGTGTGTCAACCAACTGTCTATAACAACTGACTGCTGGACTTTCATTGCGAGTTCTCCATTCTTCGGTGTAACTGTACATTTTATTTCCCAAGAGTGGAAGCAGACTGACGCCTGTATAAGTTGCAGACATTTTGAATCCGACCACACAGGAGAAAACATCTCTGAAATCATTACAGATGTTATGTCGGAATGGGGTATTAATGTACATGAAATCTGCTGCATGACGACCGACAACAGAGCGAACATTGTAAAAGCTGCAGCGGACTTGAAACTACCGCACATATTATGTTTCGCACACAGCATAAACATTGGTGTAAACAAGGCATTGGAGATCCCAGTGTTAAAAAAAGCTGTGTCGCGACTTAAGTTTCCTCAAAACAGTGTAGCACGCAGCTGGAAAATGAAAAGAGATCTACATAAAGCACAAGCAGACTCAAACTTGGATGCTATGACTCTGCCCAGCGCTTGCCCAACTAGGTGGTGGAGCACAGTGAAACTCTGCCACCGATTTTTTCACAACCAGCTTGCAATCTGCAAAATGCTGTTATCATACACTGATAAGAAGCATTTGATGCTAGAGGGGGCTGAAGTCAGTGCAATTGAGGACTTCGTTTCTGCCACTTCCCTGCTTGAGGACATGACGAAAACCTTGAGTGGAAGTAACTATATTACCGCCTCATCAGTTCTTCCACTTTATTCAAGGATAAAACAGCAGCTGCAACCTCAGGCAGGACAGGGGCAACTCCTAACAAAAATCAAAGGTGCAATTTTGGCTCCTTTAGAGGAACGCTCCGGTCTCCAGTCTCCGATGACGAGAATTTTAGGGCTTGCCACACTGTGTGACCCTAGATTCAAATTAAGGTTTCTGGAGGATCCAGTAGGAGTTGAGCAGTCTGCCCTTCAGAAAATGGCAGAATTAGTTCAGCCAAGTAATTCGGAAGAAGTTATAAATGTTCCCCCGAAAGCAAAACAAGGCTTAAAAAAGTTTTTCAACTTTGCAGAAGAGGAAGAAGAAAACCTCTCAATAAGTTCCATAAATCTTCCCTCATATAAAGCCGAAAAGGAAATAAAAGAGTATTTGTCCATGCCGAGGGTTGGATGTAATGAATCCCCTTTGCTATGGTGGAAAGACCACCATTCTTCATTTCCACTTCTGAGGGTACTTGCTAGGAAGTACTTAGCGATGCCAGCTACAAATGTACCCTCAAAAAGAGTGTTCAGCACAGGTGGTTTGGTTGTAACAAAGCAAAGAGCTTCCTTAAAGCCTAAAAATGCAAATATTTCTGGCCCAAAATATCGACAAAATATAAAATTATTGCTTTGTTATTTTAAGTATTTTTATTTTCTGTTTTATTTATTAATGACAATAATTTCATGCATTTTATCTAATAGTATAAATAAACTAGCTTCTCTTTTATGTATATGGAAAAGTTTTGTTTCATTTTCTTTTTTACATTTCATCTACTTCCTCATTATCTTCTTCTTTATGAATATAACTAGATGTTTTATGTTTAAAATTAAGAATTGCATATTTGAATCAGGAAAAGTTTCTAAAATACAATTGCAGGGCAAGAAATGTGTTCTCACAAACTGGAAAAAACAATTTTGAAATTTAAAAACAGTAAGAAACTTATTCTGATGTTAAATCAACACTTATAACAATATGTTACAAACTTATTTTGATGTGATTATTATTTTAAAAGTAGTTTATAAATTTCTGAAATTATTTATATAGTGCCAAAATCTGTACTATGCAAAATTTCTGGTCCCACGGATGCTTTAACAATCTTCTACTGTACATGTAAAGCTTGGGATATTATTCAAAACTCTCATTTCGAATTAAAGGTAGTTATTTGTATGACCCTGTAAGAGATGAAAGCTTGATTTTGATATTTATTTTAGAAAGGTGTGGAGAAGGAATTTTTATAAGCCCCCCCCCCCCATGTAGTTGACTATATCGATATATCATGAAGTTTAGTTTCCGATATATCGCAATATGCAAATCCAGATATCGTCCAGCCCTATTCAGTGCATCCTTTATTTATAATAGAAAAGTTGAACAGCATTACATTATTTCAGTACATTAAAAACGAAATAAAATTTCAAGTAGAGCAGAAAGAATTTTTGCAGGAAATGCATAGATATTATCATGACTACAAAGAATTACACTTACCAGTTTTAATTTCTTCTGAATCACGTACATTAAAATGATCAGGATTTGTCAAAGCAGCAAGACAAGCCTGGAAAATAAAGTAATAACATATTTTACAACATTTAATTTCACATAGAGTCTAGCACTACAAATCCAAACTCGAATTAACTTAAAACCTCATCCCTCAACCCTTTTTTTAAGAATAGAGAAAGAAAAAAGAATAGAGAAAGAAAAGAAACAAACATGCATCAAATCTATAAAATTTCCTCTACTAGTTTGATATACTTGGTATTTAGCTAAGCTAATCTCTTGTGCTATACTTCCTTTTTCTCGCCTACCCTTTTGTGCATCTTTCTTTTCCTCTCTTCAGCGTATTTTTGTCTCGTTTGTTATCAGTTAATAATTTGCGATGGAATATACATTCGCCACCAATAAAGTACAAATAATGAAAACCAAAGGAAATCAGATTATGTTTAAAGAATGAAAGGTCCGTTCGTGTAAACTATTTACGATATGCAACACAAATGGTTTTGTTATAGACATGAATGGGCCCATAAACAGCTAATATTTTGAACAACGCAGAAATTGTGAGAATCATCTCAAATGATCTTTATGATCTGATGAAATTACTCAAGAAAGATATTATTGCAGTTAATCGAGGTTTTCGTGATGTGATAGAATACTTGGAAGAATTGGGATCCAAAGTGTTGGGTGTTAAAGCTTTGAAAGAAGTTTATTTAAAGTTTATGTTTTAGTCTCATGGTGGCAATCGTTTTTGTTTAAGTTTTTGTTCTGATGAGTTGAGGACGATAGTTTGCAATGTTTTGAGAGCAAAAACAAATAAATATCCTTTTGATCCTAAGTGGTGGCCTTCATGGATAAAAGAAGATCCAACTAAATGGCCTTCTTCTGAACAGGATTATGACTTGGAAGCTATATCGGAAGAAAACAGGAAGATCAAAAGTACTCCAGCTTGTTTTCCCAATGAAATGAATAGAAGATTCTTGGCTGGGTGCCATTTTGAAAAGCTTGTTTTGGAGGTATGAATAAAATTTTTCGACTGTTTTTGATAGCTTATGTTATGTACATTTCGGAAGCATTTGATGCCACATTGTCAGAGTTGAACATTTTGAGCAATTCAAGATGGCACCCAAGCATTGAAAATTTTGTTCTGAAGCAACATTAACTTTTAATGTATTTATGCAATCAAACCTACTATAGGTTAATTCCATGTAAATGTATCCAACAAGTGAATTACAAAAATATTTTTTTTTAAACAGTTATAACTTTTATATGTATTTTAGAATAGTCTGAAATGTAAAAATTTTATATCAAAAACTATTTTTGTTTTTATCTGTGGCAACACTGCTGTTTCAAAATGGCTACTTTGTTTTGAAAGCATGGTCTGTCTTTTTTCATCATTTTGATTTCTTGAATTTAAAGGTAAGTGGCATTTTCATCAGATTTTTGTAGATAAATTATTAAAATATAATATATTTACCATTAAACAACCTATTTTAAATAGTGATTCATGAGTTTAAGTTACTTAATAAGAAGCATAAAAATCACCTTGTTTTGGTTGTAGTGTAAGTCACAAAAAGATACTAAAGTTTCTCTACTTGATTCAAAATTAAGCTTTTCTTTAAAATTTTTAAGTTATTTCTTTCTATGTGTAATGTCTCTAATTAACACATGTTTAAATTTTAAATTTTAAGTCATTTTCTCTATTTATGAAATATTTTAACTTTGTACTGTAAGTCACAATGTAGTGTCAGTTACAGCTTCTGTTTGATCTATCTGCTGTAGACAAGCCATTAGATTTGTACATTTCTGATATTTTGTTCATTTTGATTTTAGATGGCTAAATCAGCAGCTGAAAGAAAAAGAGAGCAAAGAGAGAGACTTAAAGCTAGTAATAAATTTCAATCCTTTAAAGAAAATGAAACCAAAAAACAGAAGAGTAGGCGTACAGCAAAGAAAAAGTCAATGACCATTGAGGATAAAGAAGCTCTACGAGTAAAGAAAAGAGAAGAAATGAGAAAGTACAGACTAAAAAAATCCATAAGAGATGCTTCAAAAAACCAAAGTACTTCTTTTGATCCCAATTCCGATTCACCAAGAAAAGCATTTAAAAGTCCAATGTCATTTGGGAAAGCCATTGCAAAAGTCAAAAGGAACCTACCCACAAGTCCTAACAAATGTCAAGCTCTTGTGAAAAAGTTAGCTCACCAGCTAGTTCCTAACATCTTAAAATCACCTGCTTCCCAGTCATCAAGAGTAACCAAGATAAGTAATGAAGTAATTTCTCATGTATTATCTTTTTTTGAAAATGATAGTATATCCTACCAGGCACCTGGTATTAGGGATTTTATAATAATGAAGGATGAAGAAGGCAACAAAAATAAGATTCAGAAGAGATATTTGATGCTGACTCTTGGAGAAACTTATGAAATTTTTAAAGCTGAAAATCCAAGTGTTAAGATTGGTCGCTCTAAATTTTGTGAGTTGCGACCAGGTCACATTTGCCTCAGACATCAAACACCATCAAATTTATGTTTGTGTATTTACCACGAAAATGTTCGATTAATTTTACAAGCAGTCAAACAGTTACCAAATTATGCTTCAGAATTGGTCAAGCTAATTGTTTGTGATGGCAATATGGAAGATTGCTTTTATGGAAGATGTTCCGTTTGTGGAAATTTACAGAAATTTCACAATGTCATGGAAGAGCTAACTGAAGATTTGAATTTGGAAGAGGAAATTAAATATTCACAATGGATGAGAGATGAGACAAAAACCCTTTTCAGGGGAAATGTTTCTTCTACTTTAAAAGATGCTTTAGAAAAATTAGAATCTAAACTTCCACAGTTTTTAACACATGTATATATCAAGCGACAACAAGATACTTTTTTTTTAGAATTGAAGGCAGGCATATCAACCAACACTTTGCTATTACATTTCGACTTCAGTGAAAATTATAGTTTCTTCTATCAAGATGAGATACAGTCGGCTCATTGGGTCTCGAAATCGTGCACAATATACACGGCCATAGCATATTTCATATATCAAAATGAAAAAAAAAACTGTGCCAATAGTTGTAGTATCAGATTACATGCAGCACGACAAATACGCAGTAGCTGCATTTAATGAAAAAATCATAGAGAAAATTCAATGCGACTATCCTGAATTGTTTATTTCAAGACTTATATACAAATCAGATGGAACTGGACAACACTTTAAGCAAAAATATTCAATCTGCATCGCCATGTTCCAAAACTTCCCCATTGTTGAATGGCATTTCTCTGCAACCAGTCATGGTAAAGGACCTATTGATGGACTTGGTGGCACGGTGAAGAGAAGGGTCAAAGAAGCCACCCTCTCCAGGAAAATTGATCCACATTCTGCAGAAGAATTTTTTCTCTGTGCACAAGATATTTGTCCAAGCGTCACATTGTTATATATTTCTGACAACAACATAAAGGGAGAAATAACTAAACTCAATGATATTTGCTCTCCAAACGGAAAAGAAATATTTCCGATTCCCGATACTCAGAAATCCCACTGTTTCATTAAAGTAAAGAAATACATACTTAAATTTTCAAATGTTTCCTTGAACCCCAAAAAATTTTGTACAGTTGATTTAACCAATGGACATGTAGATACAGAAAAAGATGGAGATGTAGATGTGGAAAAAGATGTAGATATAGAAGAAGAAGCAGATGAAACAGAATTTGATGTCGGCGGCTGGGTTTTAGTACCATTTGCAGGAAAGAAAAGTGTCAAATATTTTGTGGGACAGATATTAAGCAAAGATTTGTTTTCGATAAAAGTGAAATTTCTGAAATGTAAAGGAAGTTACTTCACGTGGTCTGTCAATGAAGATTCGTCAGACATTGACATTGAAGAAGGTATTAAAAAATTACCGGAACCTAACTTTGACCGGCGGTTACATATCACTTTTCCCACTTATGATTTTACCATGTATGCAATGGCTTAACTTTAATTTACTATATATACAGTGACTAAACTTCCATTTACAAGATTTAAAGTTACTTAAATTTGTTCAGTATCCATTGTTGTTATAAAATTTACATCCTGTAGTGTAAGTCACAAAATTAATGTAGTGTAGGTCACGCACAAAAATGCTAATAAATATTTTTCTTTAATAGTTAAAAATTTGTTTGTATTCAATTTTATAGCTTTAAACCTTGTATTAAAAGAATACACTGACAGAATGTTAAATTACTGCACCAGTGAAGAAGAAAATTGAATTTAGAATGGTATCTAAAACTTGACTTCCTTTCCTGTAGTGTAAGTCACATCATGACAATTTTATGATTTTTTGGTAAAATACAAAATGTAAAAAAGTTTTTGTATATTGCTAAAAATACTACATGTTCAGAGGTAAACTGACATACAATAAGATTTTTTGATTAAATGAAAATTGATTATTAACTATGCAAACAATACTTGTTAAATTGTCAATTGTAGTGTAAGTCACGCATGGAAATGACCTATAGTGAATCATCTGCATACCCAGTGTTGTTCTAATGATGGTTACCGGGTGAATAGTCTCTGGCAACCCTTCTCCCCCCATATACACTTTAGTATAGAGTAAGATGAACATTAAAAGGCTTTTTTTTTATAAAAACCTCAAAAATTGTGCTAATTGTTTAGGGCACGTAATTGTGTGATAGAAAATTACCAAACGCGTGTCATCATAACTTAATTTTTAGACATAGTTGAACACATAATCGGAAATGTATATGAATCTTAAGAAAGGAAATGTAAAGAGTGAACATTTAAAAAACTATTTTTGTTTAAAAATAATAATGATAATATTTCAGAAACTAAATTACAATGCTGCAAAAATTTACGGCACCTTCTCATATTTTAGTGCCCGGAGCCATTGCCCCACTCACCCATCTCTTCCAATGGCCCTGCACGGAAACAGCAATAAGTGCACTAAAACAGATAGTTTATAATATCCTTATATATTATTTCTGTAGCCTGTTTTTGGTTTCTACGCCAGATTTTCCTCAATTCTTGATCGATTTCTTTGATTTACACCTTATTTTAAAGCTTATGGTGCTGGCTACTGACGAAAAATAGACCCACGGTCTAAAAATCGTTTTTTTCAGCCGAAAAACGTGTTTTAAAGAACCAGAATGAGGTTTTCGGTTAAACTTATAACTTTAACTTGCACTATGGCCGACAGAGCTGAATAGCTTGATCGGCAGAGCGTTTTCCTCGTAACCAGGAGAATGCGTGTTCGGGCAAACGTCCGGACAATCTGCAGCAAAAAATTAGAGAAATATCGTGCATTACATTAACACTTAATTAAGTGAATAACAAATATGAGGAAATAGAATAAATGAGAAGGAAACGCTCCTTGCTCTTATGAAAACTTGATGCGACTTTGTGGCTAAATTACTTCTGAAATGTGCGTTTTCTTTTTTTTTTAAAGCTTTGGCTCTGGTTAGAAAATTAAAGCATGATGTAAGCTAAAATATAAGTAACAGGTTTAAGATTTTAGACTACAATAGAATTGTTTTTTGTTTGGAAAAAAATAATAAATCGTATATTGAAATATATATTCTTCTAATGAGTTTTTGACTCTTTGTACAAATAAAAAAATTACTACCTCAATTTGAAGAGTAAAATACATATTTTTTCTTCTTTTAGCAAAAAAAAAAACAAAACAAATAGCTTATCACATTTTTACTACATTCGAAAAGCTACGCTTAAAAAAAAGCATAATTTAATTTATTTTGTATTTTAACCGTGCTGTTAAATGATGAACACGTGCTGCCATCTAAGTTATAATGGTTCAAGCAGCCTGCGGTTACAAATTGTAAAAATCTTCAAAAATAAAAATATTTTTCTTCAATATCTTATCTAGTATATTATTCCCCTCACATTTTAAAACTTATCAGGCTGGCTAATGAGGAAAAATAGATTTACGGTCGAAAAATCAAGTTTGAGAAAACGCCCCTTGCTGTTTCAAAACCTTGATGCAGCCTGTAGTTTTTATGCATTTTTTTTAAAGCAAAGTTGTAATGCAGATTTCCATTTTTTAACGTCGCTTTGGGGAAAAAAAAAAGCCTGTGTGTGTGTTTATATTTTAATAAAGCTTAAAAGCACTGAACTTAGTTGTTCGGTTAAATTGATAAGTTTTTTTCGGTAGAGCGTTCAGCTATAAACTATATGAATTTCGGACAAGTTTGGGCTGTCTGACATAATATTAAATTTATATTAGTATTACGCATTACATGTACTCATAACATACAAACGTAATAAAATAAATGCAGTGGGAATGTTACTTGGTGTTTCGACTACTTTATGCAGGCTACAGTTATCATTCGGATAAGTTGACTGTTAATCGAAGGGTGTTCTTCCTTTTTTTAAAGCTTTGACTCACCCAGTAAACCTTTAATTTTTTATTTGTGCGACTGTGATATAAAACATTAAAATTATTATCAACGTCATTCGTAAGAAATCATTTTCTACTCCTCTGCTTTCTGCTGAAAAAAAAAATACATTTTCTGCTGAAAAAAAAATACATTTTCTGCTGAAAAAAAAATACATTTTCGTATAACATACATACATACGAAAAATTACTTAAAAAACGGATTCAGGTTAACTGGTTTTGGTTTTGAATTTTAAGTGTTCGATTAAAAGAGAAACATGTGCGGGAATTTAAGCCGTAACAGTTAAAGCAGCCTGCTATGGGAAATAGTTCATATTCAAAAATAAAAACACTTATTTTCAATCTAATTTATTACTTCTTTAGAATGTTTGTTTCAATTGCTACGTCAGATATTCGTCATTCTTTAATCAAATCCCATGTTAGACAAATAATTTTAAATCGTATCATGCTGGCTAATGACAAAAAATAGACGCATAATCTGATTACTTTTTTTCGGCAGAAAGCTTTTTTGCTGTTTTTTACTACGCATTCCTTCAATGAATAGCATTTGAAAAGTAATACGCAATTGCTAGGTTTGTTGGCGTGTCGTGCTGTTAATCAGAATGGCGCCAATTCGAATCCGTGCCAATAAATATCTCTTTAATGTTTCTTTTTTTCCCGTCAGATGCTCACATGGACAGGACTGTATTTGCCACAACCTGTTTTTTCACATGCACAATTACTGCTTTTTCACAAGTCACTACTCAGCCACACTTTTAATGATATTTATGTTTGCATTGAAATTACGTACAACCAAAAGGTGAGCGATGATCAAATTATCTCAACGTTGTATTTAACGAGGTTTTGTTACTGATGTCTTCAAATTACATGCCTTTTCTTGTGCGCTTACTTTTTCCGTGTACTTTTTTTTGGTTCTTCTTCATAATGTTCTTCCTTTGAAATTTTTAAAGAACGAAATGCCTTATGAAACGATTTGAAGCACAGTGCGGAGTTCCGCACGTGTCAACTAGTCCAAATCAGTATTTCCTTGAATAAATTATTAATAGGGAATCAAGACCAGGGGTCTGGCCAGAGGATATTTGGGTCCGTTAACGGACCCTTCACAAAAATCCGATCAACCAAAACGGACCTTTTACAAAATCCCGATCAAACAAAACGGACCTTTCACAAAATCCCGATTAAACAAAACGGACCCTTCACAAAATTCTGATAAACAAGATCGGATCTGTCAAATTGTTTATTGAAAGAGCAAATCCGAAAGCAAAATAACGCATATTTCTGTGTATAAACCGATAATTTTTGGAACCTTTTTTTAAGTCAAATTAGAGGGATCAGCTTATACAAAATCGGCTAATTTTGAAAAAAAAAAAAAAAAATCAGCACTCTTGGGATGCTCCTGCAAGCGATAAATAATTGCTACTGCCAAATAAATATAATGGTTGTTTGTTTTATCACAGCTAATTAGCAGGGGTGTTTTTGTAAACTTTTCTGAAAAGGCTTTGGTAAGCATTTTTCTCTGCTCATGATTTAATAAACAATAATAATATATATCTGCAAAATGAACTTATGGGCAAAGGGATAGTAAGGGTGAGGAAAAAATATGATAGCTTCATATAGTGTTACTAACTTCAAAATTATCACCACTTAGCGTCTGGCGTTGAACCTTTATAATGACTTGATTAGAAAATATTCTCATCATTTTGCCAGCTTGTCAATATTTCCGTTTTTAGGGTGCGGTGCGATGTTTAATTGTTATTTTGGGAGAAAATTATATGGGTTTTGATTTTTCGATGCTGAAAAGGATGATTAACTTTAAATAAACTCTTTTAATTACAGTTTTTTTTTCTTTAGATGTCTACATTTTGAAAAATGCAATCTTTTAACATCCGATATGATAATCATATTTTGTTCTTTTTTCAAGCTAACTTCGCTTTATTAGGATTCAAATAAATGAAAAGTCTCTTTATTTCTGTTAGAACTCTCATTTCAAATTTTTAAAGCAAAATTCCACTTTCTGTTATGAGTCAAAAATTAAAATGCTAAATATATGGTTGATTTTATTTTATTTTTTGGGTCAACTGTGTCCGCAGATATTAATGATATGTTTATCATAGGACTCTAAAATGCAATTTTAAAATAATTTTATCAAAAATATTTCTTTTACAAGCCGTTTTTATACTTTTCATGCCTTCACTTTGAGATTTACGATCTCTTTGCATCCGCTATGGGAATCCGATTTTTCGAATTTTTAATGATTATTACGCTTTGTTAAAAGGTAAACAATTGAAATATATATTTATTTTTGTTAAAATCACGGAATTTATAAGTTTTAAACGAAATTCTGTGCTTTTTAAGAGTGTCTTGGGTCAAAAAGTTGAATGCTGAACCCTATTCTGAATTTTATTTTATTTATTTATATTTTTGTTATACAATTATTTTAAGTACTGTACTGAAATATATCTAGTATAATTTATAATAATGCAGAATGGTAGATAAATATTGATACTTGAAAGAGCGATGCCCCTCTCCCCCCGGCAAATATCAGAAAAAAAATCCAGAATGATTTTCTCGACGTAGAAGAGGAAAACACTCAACTTTAAGTTTAATTGATGCAGTTTGTGCCATCTCTAAACTCTAAAATTTCGTTTGAACAAAAAAAATTTTTTTTTTTTGCGAAATTTTTTGATTTTTCACAAAATTAATTCATTTTTCACAAAATTATTTGATTTTTCACAAAAAACGGACCCTGTAAAAAATCCTGGACAGACCCCTGAAGACATAAACTGGGGAACTATACACAAGTAATGTATTAACCATCGGTGGATTTCCTCCAACTGACAGTTTTAACCTGCATGCTAAAAGCTTAGCGATTAACCAATGAGTGTAGACGGCCATTTGTAGTTTTCACAGCAGATCAAGCTATTATATAAAGTAGTTGTAGATATTATGCGGAACCATCTTGAAAAGTTTACTATCTTTGTTCCCTGCTTAAGGTAGGATGCATACATTGACCTATTTTCAGGGGTGCGTAGGTTCTCTTATGGCTGAGAGTAGAATTTTAGAAATTCTTGAGTCTGTATTTACTGGGGTTATTGAAAACGTTAAAAGGAAAAAAATTCCTCTGAATATGCGAGCATTGTGGTTTTTGGCAGAAGAAGTACTGCGACCAGTTTTTGAAGAGAATGACATTACTAGTTTTGAAAATATGATTGAGAACTTAGAAGAAAAGCGCACACAAGGCCGAACCACTCCTACGCGGATTTGCAATTTTATTCAACTAAGTCTGTTGACGATGAGTTATGTGCGGGCTGAAAGGGAAGCAGACTAGTACCTTAATCTTTGGTGTGTACAACAAATGTTGCCCTACTTTGCTGCTGCTGGGCATTAAAACTATTTACGTTATGCTTCTGTTTATGGAATGTTCATGGAGTAAATGACATAGTACTGAGACAGAGAAGTGGCTATTGGAACGGAGATATGATGATTGAAAGCAAATTTATGAGATACGGACACAGTGAAATTGGAAGCCCTTTAACTGGTTTTACTCCAAATAAATCAGGAGTAAAATGCAGGGCATTAAGTATGCATGCGACAAGTCAACTTAGAAGTGATCTATGTGACATGAGAGAACATAGAGGTTCTGACAAATTGCATTTACACAAAGAAGAAAGCTAGAAGTGTGTAAACAACCTTTAAATCCATCAGAGCATCCTCAAGGATTAGTAAACATTGTATCTGGAAAACGAGTATAGCAGCTAAATCAGATAATGTGGACAAAGCATATGAAATGGCTACGAAAGCAGTGCATAATTTTCAAGAAAGCCTTTCAAGTGGATTTTATGTCAGTCTTAAAAGATTTGTTGTATGCGTATATGAGGATACAGTACAGTGCAATTAGACCTAAACCTCAACATTCAAAGTACAAGTTTTCCTCCAACACTCCAAACTGCTCTACACCGTCCACATACTGCTTTGTAAAAAGTTACACCTTTTTGAGCGTCAAGTTTGAGGGGAAGGGGGGGGGGGACAGTTAGTAAATTAGTAGCTTTTTTCATTTTTTTGGAAATATTTAGAAAACTATGCCGTTTAGCAAGAAAAGTGCAATATACGATTAATGTACGTTTAATTATGAACAAAACGGTCATGTGCATAATCTTGTTAATGGAACAATTCCAGAGTCATAGAGGGTGTAAAAGTAAACATTTTTTGTATTTTTTCACATTTTTTTGGAAAAATGAAATTATAATTACTATGTAAACAGAAATAACTAAACAATTTTACAAAAAGTAATATTGTACAATAGTACAATCGTATTGTAGTCCAAAAGAAGCTAAGCAGCACCACATAGGGCCACGAGTCAAAAACCTTCACACACAATTTCATCTATGGTCTTTCTTTCCATCAGTCATCCAGAGTAGCCAACTTAGGGGTTTGTCCCCTAAATGTAAGGGGAAGTGTTTGGAAAGGTGTTTCTTAGAGGGCAATCAACGACTTAATGTAAGAACATGAGCCAGGGGTGATAGTGGAGTAAAGAAAAATTTTCAGAATAGTGTGAAATTTTCAGAAACTATGCTCCCCTCCTCATAAAAATCTCTTCAAATGTGCATAAAAAATCATTTGGGGGGGGGGCAACATTTCAAAGCTTTTTTTTTAAATTAATATTTCAGTTTTAGAATGTGTTGTCAGTCCAAAATTTTTGGTTAATATGCAATAGTGTACAGTAATTTGAAGAATACTTGTTCAATTTTTTAAATTTCTTCCCGAGGAAGTCACATTGTGTAACGTTAATTCTATCGATTGTTTACTATTCGAATGCTATCTTCGACCGATTTATTTAATTTTTTTAATTACATGTATTTTTTGCACATTTTAAAACCATTTATTTTGATCAGAGCAGACTTTCAATGAGATACACTTGAAAAGAAAGTTAGCTGTTCAGTCTATAACCTCTATTTCAAAGCCTGTGACAATTACAACACTGTAGGTGTGAACCCTAATACTCTCGTAAATCGGATGATGTGTATTGTGTACTGTAAGAAATGATCAGACGCTTGAAGAAATATTTCAATTTGAATTATGTGCTTATCCTCGCTCCTTATTTGAAAAATCTGGCCTGATGAGGAAGGGAAGTAAATCTTCAATAGTGATTGTTTAGGTTTGAAATTCAAATTAATCATTGATCAACCCCAGATTTAGAGAAAGTGTCCTATATCATTGATGGGGGTCACCCTCTTCATCGTGTTGTTTGGCAATGCCCAGTTACTTTCAGACAGATTTGAGAGCAATACATAGATTACATAATTGCTCATTAAGTGTCAGCAGTTGTTATTTTTGATGGATATGAGCAAGGAACCACAAAAAAGAATCACATATGCAGATCATGTTCTACCATTATAACATAGAAGTGAAAGTTTCACACTCAATAATGTAACTATTAATCAAAGTGAATTTCTAGCTAATGCTAAGAACAAAATAGTCATTTTTTCTCTCCTTACAATGCACTTGCAAAGAGGAGGTTGCATAGTTCATCAAGCAGAGGTGAAGCTGACTTATTAATAGTTTTAACAGACATTGATAAAACTAAGAGAAGAGTGAAAACTTGAAGCTTATGTAGTTGATGATGACATGAACTTAGTAGTCTTGCTGACTATTCACATACCATCAGCAAACAAATTGAAATTAGTGGTATGTGCACACACTCATATAGAACTTACCACCAGATCTAGTATAGTAGTGGTTGAATGAGGTAAAAAAAATCCGCTCGAGTGGGGTTGGAAAAAGATGCGTGAACACCTGAGACCAATTACAATGGTGTCCCACCAGTTTCGCCAACATTTCATCCCCCCTCCCTGATTTTCAGTTTTAATCATACTTTTTAAATATTTAAGCGGGGTGAAAATTTCAAATGTCGGCGAAATTAGTGATAAACCATTACAACAACTTTCTATTGCTCTCCAGGAATTACCCTCCTTCATGGTGTCAGCTTGCAAAGATGAATGCTCCGTAACTGCGAGTGCAAAAAACAGTGGTCTAAACTGCTCAAGCATTTGTGGTAATTATTCAGGCCTAGGATAGGATAACAGGGACACTAACATCATAAACAAAGATCTTGAAGAGAATGATGCTACGTTTGAAGAGAACTAAATACTGGAGGACACTTTCAATTGAGAGAGCCCTTTTGATATTCTACATTTTTTATTCAGTACTACTATTGAATAGGACTCGACCGATGCATCGGCCTGGCCGATGCATCGGCGCCGATGGTTCAACAATTTAGCCATCGGCATCGGCATCGGCGGCCGATGCTAACTTGCAGGAAACATCGGCCCATCGGCCTTAAAATACATCAAAAAGCCGATGGAATAGGCCGATGTTTTTTTTTTAAAGGACCTTTGCTATTTTACTTTTTAATACAAAATAAAGGGAGTTTTTGATTTTTGGGAGTTTTTGGGAGTTTAAAATTGTTTACTTAAATTTCAGTATGAATTTCTGTTTTAGTTACCCCTGAAAGAGTTTTTAATACTACATTCAGGTACCAAACAAGTCAATTATTGCGTTGTTTCTTGAAGTTGGATGTATGTATATACAGTCGAGTCCGCTTAATAGACTAGGCAATTTGCCAGGAAAAATTATTCTATTAAGCGGTATATTCCATTATCCGGGATAAAAATAACACATCTCAACGGTGTAGTACATTGTAAGTTTATTACATTAAGCGGGGTATTCTATTATACGATATTTCATTAAGCGGGTTCGACTGTATCTCTCATAAGTCATAACTCAAAGATGGTAAGCTGTAGAAGGTTAAGTTTTCGCATGTGGGGTGTGCGTACGTTCCAGTTGTGCACTTCCCTTTTTGTTTTCGATCGGGTGTTCTGAAAAGCCGGTTTACTCATTTTTTGTAGCTACTAATTACTTATTTCAATGTAAAACTAATATAGTGTCTCAGACTGACGATCATTTGGTGATACATCCGCATTGGAAACCATGGAAACAAATATGAGATGGCGATTTGGTTTTTGTGTCATTTTGTTAGATTCCGTTGAACCGACGGTAATTTTTAATTTTTCAATATTTGTAATATGAATCACAGTAATGCATTCTTTTCTGTATCGCTTCGGTGGAGTTACAAGTTTGGGGTCCGTCGAAATACATTTTGGGGCCCCATTTCTCTATCACAAAAGTTGTAAAACATTTATCATAAGCATTTTTGTAACTCCTACGGTGTCCCTATAGTTATGGGACCTCTCGTGCAATTGCAACATTTGCTATATTTTAAATCCGCCACTGCACGTCAAAACAAACTCGAGTGCAAGTTTAAAAAGATTTTTTTCTGCTCCATTTTTACTTTCTTCTATATCTAATATATAGAAGAAAGTATTGGATTCGTGCAAATTTTCGAATTTCGAATTTTGACGGATTCGAACGTTTTGAGGTGTGCTGAGTCCATTTCGACCATTTTTGGAAAATGTCTGTCTGTGTGTGTGTGTGTGTATGTATGTGTGTGTGTATGTATGTGTGTCACGTCTGTGTGTGACCAGTTTTTTGTGGCCGCTCTACAACAAAAGCTACCGCATGAAATCGAACGAAATTTAGTACACATATGTGCCCCTATGTGAACTTGTGCCCATTAGTTTTTGGCGCGAATTCCTCCAAGGGGGGTGGAGCAATGGGACGTTTTTCGAGTTACGCGTGCTTGCTATTCCTCAGGAAGTTACTGGCGGAATGAAACAAAATTTGGTCCATATGTTGGTATTAACAGGAACAGGTGCTGATTCAATTTTGGTGTCAACGGGGGTTGAGCTGTAGAACGTTTTTTGTCGTCAATTGTGACTGCTGTATCTCAAGAAATAATGAACGGAATGAAAGAAAAATTTATCGGCAAGTAGCCCTTAGTGGGTATAAGAACTGATTTTATTTTTGTGTCAACAGCTAAAAGGGGGGGTAGCGCAATCACCCGTTCTTTTTTTCCATTTTGAGTGCCCTATCTCAAGAAGTAATGCTACGTTCTGGTTGAAATTTGGAATATATGTGAATCCATATGTAAACAGGCTTTGGTTCTATTTTGACGCCGATCGCTCCAAGAGGTGTTGATTTTTTTTTTTTTTGCGAATAAAAATATTTTTATTAATGCAACAATAAGAAAGATAAATCGTAATAGATTGTCGTCTGCGTATTTCTCGTGATTTTAATTGTATGGAAATGATAGGAAATATTATCTCAATGATTTAAAATTTTGAACTGTTGCCATCTTATGTTTGTTAACAAATAAAATATTTGTAATTCATTCAAGCAAGGCTTTTAAAATAACTTTCAATTTTCGCTCTTTGCTTTGCTTTTGCAATAATTCAGACATTGGGATAGTCGTCAAGTTTTTGCATGTGTCATTTTGTTTTTGTTGGGAATATTGCTTCCTCGTCAAGCATGGGGAGGGATCAGAAAAAAAAAAAAGAAAAATATAGAAGAAAGTTTCGTGATGGCCACAACATACTAGTTATGATTATTTTGAACTCGATTTTTTACGACTATTTTTTGAATTTCCGAGACTACTTGCGTGCCCCTCCTCCCATTACCTCAATTTCTGAAATTAAACTCTAGTTGTACTTCTGAGTTCCTTAAATTAACACCATTCATAAAATTAGGTTTTTTTTTTAAACTTTATCTATTGTTTAGAAAGAATTTAGAGCATTAATAAAAGAAATTGATTAAAGACGTTTTGAATGGTGACATAATTAGAAAATCAAAGGGACTTTTGAATTTTTTCTTCAGAAGTGCTGAAGTAGATTCAGAAACTCTTCCGAGGCGTTGGTGGTAGTTGTTCTGTACTAAAAAAATGAGGCCGAAGTTGGGGCCGAAGTGTGAGTTACTCCAAAATCAGAGGGTGACCCCCCCTCCAAAACCCTCCCTCGTCGTTTCAAGCATTTCTTAAATATTTCTTGCGATTATTTATTTTGGTCAAGAAATGTCATTTTGCGTATTTCTCATACTTGTTTCACCTATATTTCGCAATGCGCCTTATTTTTTGCATCATTAATAGCGATCGATTTTTTTTTCTGTTGTAAGTAACGATTTTTATGTATTTATATAAAATCAATGAATAAGTTATTTTCGTTTTTTATAGAAAAGTTTCAAGGATTTTCTATTATGCATTTTTTTTAAATTTCAGAAAATTATTGCTAAATTTAAAAATTTAATTTGAATTTGTTTGTAAAGCTTCATAAAAGATTAAACAATCAAATTGTTCAATATTATGTTAGCAAACATCAGATCAAGTAGTATATTTCTTTCGGTTATTAACTTGGTGTAAATATTGAGTTTTTTTTATTGTAGCTGCGTTTTAAGAACCTCGCTCTTTTCATGGCTATTTCTTTTTTCAGCAAAATGTATTTCACTATTATAGCTTTTATGAAAAATGCAAACTTTTCTATTCATAAATTTTAAATAAGTACAAAAATATTCCTATTATGACAATTTTCTTATTATATTGTTATTCAGTAACAATTTTCTTATTTTTAACTTGCCTAAAGTACCTTCTCAAAATGTGCCACTAGCTCTCCGATTATAAGGAAGGGGTGGAATTCACGGTGAATTCTTCTCTGTTAATATAATAAGCTATAAACGCATTCCCAGTAAAAATCTGTACAAAGTACACTATTGGCAAAAAAGGTAAAACTGGGAGCATAAAAAAATTACCCATATCAAAAAAGGTCATAAGGTCGAATTTTGACTAATTTCATGAATATTTACAACTTATGCACGAAATAAAATTACAAAGCATATGATTAATTTTAAAGACAAATGAAAAATTTGCTTAAAGGAATCATTTGAAAGTTAATAGAACAAATATTTTAGCATTTATGTTTCGAAAAAGAAATCTGTTTTTTACTTTCTTCTATATCTAATATATAGAAGAAAGTATTGGATTCGTGCAAATTTTCGAATTTCGAATTTTGACGGATTCAAACGTTTTGGGGTGTGCTGAGTCCATTTCGACTATTTTTGGAAAATGTCTGTCTGTCTGTGTGTATGTGTGTGTGTGTCACGTCTGTGTGTGACCAGTTTCTTTAGGCCGCTCTACAGCAAAAACTACCGCATGAAATCAAACGAAAATTGGTACACATATGTGTCCCTATGTGAACTTGTGCCCATTGGTTTTTGGCGCGAATTCATCCAAGGGGGTGGAGCAATAGGACGTTTTTTAAGTTACGCGTGATTGCTATTCCTCAGGAAGTAACTGGCGGAATCAAACAAAATTTGGTCCATATGTTGCCAGTAACAGGAACAGGTGCTGATTCAATTTTGGTGTCAATAACTCAAACGGGGGTTGAGCTATAGAACGTTTTTTGTCGTCAATTGTGACTGCTGTATCTCAAGAAATAATGAACGGAATGAAAGAAAAATTTATCGGCAAGTAGCCCTTAGTGGGTATAAAAGCTGATTTTATTTTGGTGTCAACAGCTAAAAAGGGGGTAGCGTAATCGCCCGTTCTTTTTTTCCATTGTGAGTGCCCTATCTCAAGAAGTAATGCTACGTTCTGGTTGAAATTTGGAATATATGTGAATCCATATGTAAACAGGCTTTGGTTCAATTTTGGCGCCAATCGCGCCAAGAGGTGCTGATTTATTTTTATTATCATTATTTTTTTAGCGAATAAAAATAGCTTTATTAATGCAACAATAAGAAAGATAAATCGTAATAGATTGTCGTCTGCGTATTTCTCGTGATTTTAATTGTATGGAAATGACCGGAAATATTATCTCAATGATTTAAAATTTTTAACTGTTGCCATCTTATGTTTGTTAACAAATAAAATATTTGTAATTAATTCAAGCAAGGCTTTTAAAATAACTTTCAATTTTCGCTCTTTGCTTTGCTTTTGTAATAATTCAGACATTGGGATGGTCGTCAAGTTTTTGCATGTGTAATTTTGTTTTTGTTGGGAATATTGCTTCCTCGTTAAGCATGGGGAGGGATCAGAATTATAAGAAAGATATAGAAGAAAGTTTCGTAATGGCCACAACATACTAGTTTTTTTTTTTTTTTTGCGATTATACCATTCCTTATTCGTAGAAAGGATGTAAAGTGAAATGAATAAACGATCCTTTAAATCCCTGATAATCTTATTAATTTATTTCTGTTTGATTTTTTCCTTTTTTTGCCATCGGCCAACGGCATCGGCCATCGGCCATCGGCAATCGGCCATTTGGAGGAAAACAATCGGCCATCTTTGAACAATCGGCCAACAATCGGCATCGGCCCATCGGCCAAAAAATGCCATCGGTCGAGCCCTACTATTGAACTCAATTTATGAACTTCAAAAAGTTTAATAAAAAATGGTTGCAATATACAGCCAAATATGCTTATTTTCCAAAGAAAAACCTTTAAAAGATGCTCTTATAGAAATAATAGGATAAAAAATAACATAATTATAAATCACAATTTTTGTGTGTGCAAATGGTATTCTTATATTCTCTCTCTCTCTAAAATCTATAAAAGATATTCATTCTTAATGTGGCACTGTCCAGAGAAGGTTCAGGTTTCTCCATACAGCCATGGAAACCTCTTTCTCTTAAAAAGTAGCGCCCCCTGAGCAGGCGGTGAGATTGTTGTTCCTTCAAGGACTTATCACTAACATACCACCGGCTCCTGAAATCGCAATTTGCATTCAAAAACAACAATCGCTTAAAAAAATAAGTTTCCTTGGTGATAATGAATATTTTTTCCAAAAAATCTAAAAAAACTGTAACTGTAACTCAGGAACCTTCATTTCACTTCTCAAGGGCCACAATGCCTGTCATTGTTGTGACTTAACCAGTTAGGGCACCCTCGCCGTTCACTTGACAAGATTATGCACAGGACCATTTTGTTCCTAATTTCATGAAGATTATTTTGTAAATAAGTATAGGAAACGTTGTGAGCGTTTAATGAAAAAAAGAATCTCAATAATGTTCCTAAAAGTGAAATGTCTCCTAAATCGTTAACCGAACAAACAATTCAGGAGTGCCTTCCTGGAAAACTAACGCCTAGGAGAAAGAAAATTGCTAGGCAGCTTTTCTTACACAATACTACTGTAGCAGTTATGAGGAAACATTATGCATCATCTAAGATTCAAAGACAGTCCCTCAAAAATGCACTTGCTCCTTTGTTGAAAAAAGTATCGAATTGGTCATTCTGCATTAGCATCATTTTTAGGTATTAAAACTGGAATAAGAAAATATGTTCCACTTGCGAAAAATTTAAGTGAGATTAAAAAAAAATTCAGTGAAATCATTTTATCTTAGGGATGATAATAGCCGTGCTACAGCAGGAAAGAGACTATAACAAGAAATAAAATCAAGAAACAGAAACGATTTCTTTGCACTTCCATGAAAAACTTATACAAACGAGCTGATGTGTGCATCACATGACTTCCTTTTACACCAATTTAATGCTATTTCCCTATTATTGCAATTTTAATGGGATTCTCTCTCTAACTCTTTAAATATCACTAGCAATGGCCACATTGAAAGCAGATTAAAAAAAAAAAAAATCGCCAAATTTTTCGCCAAGTTGGCGACAAAACTTGGCAACCAAAAGACTGGCGATATATCGCCAAGTGACCGCCAAATTATAACACCACTTGAGTTTGCATCGAAATTAACAATGATTTCCCCCCAAAAAGGTGCAAAAGACCCCTTTAGAAACACCCGAATGCAACCAAAATAGGAGGTGCACAACTAGACCCCACTACGAGTCTATGTACCAAATTTACTCTTTCTAGGACATACCATTTTTGAGTTATGCGAGATACATACGCACATACACACATACGCACATACATACAGACGTCACGAGAAAAGTCGCTGTAATTACCTCGGTGATGGTCAAAATGGATATTTCGCGTGTCTATACATTCTTAGGCACTTTTCCGCATGTGGTCGAATCGAAAAAAAAACTCAACATTCATTTGGGGGTGAGCAAAATGGAAATTAAGGGCGATTTTTGAGTGAAAATTTTTTCGCGAATACAATACTTCCTTTTTTGTAAAAGGAAGTAAAAATATATAGATGAAGGTAACACTATATTGTACTCTTCATTTGTATCTTGCCAACCATTTCATGTCGTAATTCCTACTGTTAAGGACAGACAAACCCGCATGTGTAAACTTCAATCCAATGACCAATTCAAAGCGGATAAATTGAAACAGTTAAAATTAATTGGTTCCAGCAACCTGACTGATTTAGCAAATTCCTGTGGATCCTCAGATGGACCTGTAACCCAGTATCGACAAAAAAATTTTTTTTTTTTTGTTAAACAAGCGCTTGTTTGATTATGAATTTAAGCAAGGGACCTGGTCCTTTTTTGAGGCTGGCCATGGAAAGGGAGCAGCAGATGGAATTGGGGCAGCAATTAAAAGGAAAGCAGATACGCTCACTACTCATGACAATGACTTGATGAATGCATAACAGTTATACGAGTCATTAAAGACCGACAACTCAAAAGTAAAGATGTTTTACATTACAACAGAAGAAATTGACAAGATGAGTCTGCTTTTGCCTCAAAAAATTCCTGCTTTAAAAGGAACTCTGCAAGTGCATCAGCTATTTACTGAACTTTCAGGGCAACTGAAATACCGTGATGTAAGTTGCTTTTGCTCTCCACAAAGAGGACTCTGTAACTGTTTTCCATATTCTGATTTTTCTCTAAAGCACAAGAATATATTTCCCAAACGAAAAAACAACAAAAGAAAACCAGTATTCATTTCAGATTCTGAAAGTGATGATGTGGATATGGAACAGATTTGCGAAGATGAAATGACAAAGGCCAAAAATTCCTTGTATGAAGATGTGGCAAAAAGGTAATCGGATAATGTACAAGTTTCCTCAAGCAATTGATGTTTTTGAAAAATAATTTGATTAAGATATGTTTAAATTTGAAGTAAAAGGTTTTTCCCCCTATAGTGCTTAGATAATCTTTATATATAAAAAAAAGAAACAAGCTTAGATTTGTTCCTGTGTAACCTCTGTTACTTTGTGTAACCTCTGTTACCTCATGTAACCTCTGTTACGATGTAGAAAAAAAAATTCTAAAAAAATTACATATTGATTATTATGCATTCTATAAAATTATTTATATTCCTAATCAATGCCTTGACAAGGAGTAAATATTATTTTTAGAATATAATTCATAATCTTAATTTAGTGGAAAAGTTTAGTGTCTAAAACTGCATCTTAACTATATAAACTACTTAGTTATTTTTTTTCTCTCCTCCTTAATAAATTTAAATAAATTTTCAGTTTTAATTTAGGTAAGGACATCACTTTAACTCAGAAATTAAAAGTTTTCTTTTGTCACTTGCTTTTATAAATAATAAAATTCAACATTTTGTCCAGTAACAGAGGTTACAAATTCTCGCACTTATGTCGTTTAAAACATATTTTCTGTTTTAACTACAAAACATTAAGCTATGTTGGTATCTTTTTCCTAAAGTTGAAACTTTTTAAATTAATATAAAACAATATTTAAGACGAAAATAAGAAAAAAAAATTTAACAAAAAAAAAATTGGAAATCTGCGAGTAAACTCGGAATGACCCAATAATCAATTTTGTCATTTCAAAACCTCAACCTTTATTTGTGGACTTTGTCATGTTCAAAGAAAGGAAACACGATGCCCCATATTTGGCAGAGCAAATTGAAAAGGTAATGAAGGATCATGATGTTGAAAAGTTTTTTGTAGTAATAGGTGATAATGCTCACAATATGAGAGCAGCTTTTACGCTGATTAGAGAAAAATACCAAAAATATTGTTCTATTAGGTTGTCTCTCCCACCTTTTACATTTATTATGCAGCAATATTTTGAAGTGTAAATCACTTCAAAATTTTCTGTCGCATGCAATTGAAATTGTGAAAACGATAAAACGCAGCATGTATTACAAGCAATGTTCGTCAAAATTCAACACCAAGAGGTGGCGAAATCTGCTACTCCTTTAAAACTTCCAGTAAACACCAGATGGGGCAGTTATTTGTACTGCCCCAATGTTTTCAACGAATAATTGATAACATTGTACAAGAAGAACATCTCTTAGACACTTTTCCGTATCTGGACGATGTCACTGTCTGTGATGTAAACCAAGAAGAACATGACAGGAATCTGTCCAAATTCCTAACTGCTGCTAAGAAGGTTAATCTCACTTTAAATGAAGAGAAATGCATTTTCCCCACTTACTCCATATCGCTTCTAGGATACATCATTGAGAACAGATCTATCAAACCTGATCCAGAGCGCCTACAACCACTCTTAGGCTTACTAATTCCTAAAGATACTGCTTCTCATCAAAGAGCTTTGGGAATGTTTGCACATTATGGACGGTGGATTCCTGCATTTTCAAAGAAAATTCACCCTCTGTTAACTTACAAGTCCTTCCCACTGCCACCTGAAGCTGTCAAAGCTTTTAGTCCTTAAAAGAGGATGTTGCCAGCACCTCACTTGCTGCTATCGAAGACGGCGTTCCTTTCCGTGTCGAGACGGATGCCTCCAATTTTGCCTATTGGTGTTACACTGAGCCAATCTGGCCGCCCCATCGCCTTAATTCCCGAACACTCAATCACTCTGAACAGAGACATTCATCTATTGAAAAGGAGGCGTACGCCATTGTAGAGTAGTTGAGATATTGGAGGCATTACCAGTTAGGCAAGCACTTTGTTTTTACTGACCAACTCTCTGTATCTTTCATGTTTGACCAGCAGCAAAATCAAGAATGAAAAGATCTTGCGCTTACAGCTGGAACTTGCCTGCTTCAAATTTGTTTGTTTTGTTTATCGCCCTGGAAGCCAAAACTCTACTGCAGATGCCCTCTCAAGAGTCACAGCATCTACGTCTACAAACATACACAACTTAAAAGATTTTCACTCGGCTTTGTGTCACCCAGGAATCACTAGGATGTACCACTGGGTGCGTTCAAAAAACCTCCCCAACTCTCTTGATGACGCTATCAACGCTTGTCAAGTTTGCAGAGAATTAAAACCTAGATTTGGCAAAAATACGGGAACTCTGATTAAAGCAACATCACCTTTCGAGAGGCTCAACTTAGATTTTAAAGGTCCACTACCCTCAAAGAATAATCATTGGTTTATCTTGACTGTTATCGATGAATTCTCAAGATTTCCGTTTGCTATCTCCTGCTCAGATATTTCGTCAGCCACAGTGATCTCCTGTCTTCAGTATCTCTTCTACCTGTTTGGAATGCCAGCCTTCATCAATTCTGACAGAGCAGGGGCCAATCCAGGGTTTTTTTCTTACTACCTATTTTTGTGAAAGTAGGACATCAGCATTGTTTTTGTGCTTTTTAAGGAAAATTCCAGTTTTTGTAAAATAATATTGGAGCAACTAAAATTTTAGTTTGAAAAGTGTAAAAGTCATCCATTATAATTTCTAACAGTTTTTTTTTTTCTTTAGAGAGGGGGGGGAGGGACTAGAAATTTAAGAGGCACGAAAAATACCATCGTATTTAACCCCAAAAGGCTTCGTACTGTGTACAAGTAAGGAAATTGTCAGAAAAACGGCCCTCCAAAATAGATGCTAAAATATTGCGTAAATGCACTTTGTAGAAAATCGGCAAAAAGCGAGTTAAAACACAACAAAAATACTCCCTACTCAAGCGATTATTCATATAAATCAACTTAACATTCTATTTAATGAGTAAATTTTGTTAGAAACAGAGGAACAAATTTAAATGCTGGTTTTTGTGAAACTTTTTATTTTTTAATACTGTTTTTGTGACTGCCGATTTTCAAAGTTAGTTTTGTGAAGCTGCAGATTTTATTCGTTGATTTTGGTGAAAGTACCGTTTTTAAAATAGGATTTATGAGAAGGTACCGAAAAACAGTAGTAAAATCCGCCTGTATTGGGCCTTGCAGAGGTATCTCTTTTATGTCAAGTGAACTTAAATCCTACTTGACCGCTCAGGGTTTAGCTACGAGCCGTACTACAGCATACAACCCTGCTGGAAATGGCCAATGCGAGAGGTATAATGGCATTATTTGGAAATCCACTGAGCTAGCCTTGAGAGCTGAGAGCCTCCCTATCGAGCAATGGCAAAGTGTTCTTCAACCTGCACTTCACTCGATCCGCTCCTTACTCTGCACTGCTACCAATGCTACACCACATGAAAAGATGTTCGGTCACCCTAGGAGATCTCACTCTGGATCCTCTCTATTGTCTTGGCTCACTACATCCAGGCCGATTTTAATGAGGAACCACAACCGTGCCAACAAGTACCAACCACTAGTGCAGGAGGTAGAATTTGTTGAAGCCAACCCCGAGTATGCTCATGTCCGGATGCCTGATGGAAAAGAGGGAACAGTCAATGTTCGACACCTCGCCCCTATGGGTTCTCTTCTCCCTGAACTGCCTCCAATAAGGCTTCTAGAGCCTCCCTTGCCCAAAATCAAAAGTCCTGAGCCTGTCGAGGAAATGCCTTCTGACGCTAAATTACCTACTCCACCAAGACCTCAGCTAGATACACCCCCCTAGCCACTGTCAATTTCCAGAATCTGAAACATGGGTGCAAGTTTGGGGATGTGTTCAAGACGGAAAATATTTTGAGCCCCCCCCCCCCCCCCCCACACACACATGCATGCTTAAAGAAAAATTTACGATCATAAATGTTGTAGATTTTGAGTATGGCAGTTTTGGAATCTGTGTTTACTTTGAATTTTTCACTTTTGACTTTTCTAACAATATGGACCTAGTAGTTTTAATTATAATATTTAGGAGTTTTGATATCGTAGTCCCAAAAACCACCAATAATTGGGGTTCTGGGGGCTCTCCCCGAATTCAAAAACTTCAATTTTTTTAAATTGAAGTCTAAAAAGCACAATGATAGGCCATTTTGGTAACGTTCAGGGAAAGGGGAGGTTCAGGGTCCCAAAATCACAATATTGGGTGATCTTCAAAAATATTATAGAAAGAGGGAGGGGGCGCTGGCTCTCCCCGAAATTGAAGCTTTAAAAACGAAATTGTACTCCCTCTTTCATAACATTTACACGCTTTTTGAATGCATTATCGAAGGGACGGAGTTCAAGAACTCTCCTTCGGCAATATTTCGAAATTGAAGTTCCAAAAACGCAATTTTAGGCAATGTTGGATGATGTTAGGAGTAAAAGCAATCGGGGCTCCAAGCCATTAGTTTTTCTGCCAATCTTAAATATTTTTATTGCAGCAATAAAATCGCATTTGATTTTCACTTTTGCAACATAAACCAGTTTTTATCGCAAAGTCTCCCCAAGATAGCGGGAACAAACCAGAAAAGAATGAAAGGCGGGGGCGATTAATGAACTGGCAAATGAGAAAAAAAAAAACGAAAGGACACACACCTCCAAAAGCATGTTGTAAACAAAACAAGCTCATGGCGGAAAATCAAGAGAATGTTCATGTAAATTCAAGGTTATGGAAAGATCCTGCAATTAAAGCATAGTTTTCGAACACTCAATTTTTCTTTTTTTAGTAAAAACTGAAGGAAAGTAATAGAATTTCTTTCCGTCCCGACCTCCGTCTCGGAAATTTTGTCCAAGACGGAAATCCGTCCTGAGACGGAAGGTCTTGCACCCATGATCTGAAAACAACCCACTTACCTTTTGACTATGTAACTGACTGAACTTTTCAAATTTGGATGGGGTGATTGTGCTTTTAGTTAATGTTATTTTCCTCATATCTGTTTAACTCTTTCAACGTATTTAACTGTAACTGTGTTTAACTGC
The DNA here is from genome assembly GCF_026930045.1 of Uloborus diversus. Classification (NCBI taxonomy): domain Eukaryota; kingdom Metazoa; phylum Arthropoda; class Arachnida; order Araneae; family Uloboridae; genus Uloborus; species Uloborus diversus. Next base: position 26,238,793 of record NC_072739.1, read on the forward strand.
TTTACATTCTGTTTACCTTCTTTCATTTCTTGACTTGCAACCATCCTCAGTTTTATATTTTTTAATTAAAGCTTTAGTAAGTATGCTAATCATGTTGTTCACTCATAACTAGGGATGCACTGGATAGTGATTTTGCCGGATACCCGATATCCGATGCTCCCTTACCTGCCGGATTCGGATATCCGGCAAAAAATAAAAAGCTCTCTCCGTTTTTTCTTTATTTATATTTTTAGTTCGAACAGAGATTATTTGATTATTTGAAGCCTGAGAATTCAAATTTCACTTGCCCGATCTGCCACCCTCCCTTCTCCTTCCTCTAAAATGTGTCATGCTTTCAATAAAATGAATTGTATGTTTGTTCTGAGATTTTTTTTTTTTTTTGTGGATGGTTTTTTTCTAGGTAGATTTCATCTCATTTTTATGGAAGTGGAATAATTTAAAAAAGGGGGAGAAAACTTTAATGGATAACTAAAAATGGAAAAAATACAAACGCAACACAAAATTTTGGATATAAATGAATGCAATGAAAGGATTTTAGCATGTGTAGAAAAATACAAGCAAATATAATTTCGAAAATAGTTCGTTTGTACAACTATGCGCGCTGGGTGCAAGCATCGACTACGTCATTGGTCACTACATATTGGTTTCTTGATGGTTCTTCATCCTTTTAGTATCACTGAAAACGGAAGTTTCCACACCGTACTACTCTAAACATTGCTTTGTTTCAGTGCAACTATTCGGCATTTTTCATTAGTTTCTTTCATTCTTCGTTTTAATGTTCATGAGATATAATGGCACCAAAGCGTGCATTATTAAATTATTAATACACTGTAACTATAATATTGTTTTATTTACATGTTTCTCTCCCATTGACCATTAATTTTGCACATCGTAACAGAGTTTTAGGTTGAATTATGCAGCTTTTTTTATGCAAGAAACGGTAATATATAGTTAAGAAATGGTTCAAAATAGTGAGAGAGGTGTTTACAAATGCCTAAAATTTTTTAGTGTGTTTCTAAAAATCCGAATTCATACATTTTTCTACTACGCTAAATTTCAACTTACGCGAGAGGAGTAGTGGAATGCATTCAGGGGTCTGTCCAGGATTTTTCACAGGGTCCGTTTTTTGTGAAAAATCAAATAATTTTGTGAAAAATGAATTAGTTTTGTGAAAAATCAAAAAATTTCGCAAAAAAAAGGAATTTTTTTGTTAAAACGAAATTTTAGAATTTAGAGATGGCACAAACTGCATCAATTAAACTAAAAGTTGAGTGTTTTCCTCTTCTATGACGAGATAGTTTCCTGATATTTGGCGGGGGGGGGGGGGGGGGGCATCGCTCTTTCAAGTATCAATATTTATCTACCATTCTTCATTATGTTAAATTATACTAGATATATTTCTGTACAGTATTTAAAATAATTGTAACAAAAATATAAATAAATAAAATAAAATTCAGAATAGGGTTCGGCATTCAACTTTTTGACCCAAGACACTCTTAAAAAGCACAGAATTTCGTTTAAAACTTATAAATTCCGTGATTTTAACAAAAATAAAAAGATATTTCAATTGTTTACTTCTTAACAAAGCGTAATAATGATCAAAAATTCGAAAAATCGGATCCCCATAGCGGATGCAAAGAGATCGCAATTCTCTAAGTGAAGGCATCAAAAGTATAAAAACGGCTTGTAAAAGAAATATTTTCGATAAAATTATTTTAAAATTGCATTTTAGAGTCCTATGATAACATATCATTAATATCTGTAAACACAGTTGACCCCCCCCCCCCCAAAAATAATTATAATACTTACTAATATTATATATGCGAAAGTTTGTCTGTATGGATGGATGTATGGATGTATGGATGGATGTATGGATGTTTGTTACTCTTTCACGCAAAAACTACTGAACGGATTTTGATGAAACTTTACAATAATATAGCTTATGCATCAGAATAACACATAGGGTAGTTTTCGTCCCGTTATGGGGGGCAAAACCCCCTTAGGGGGGCAATAAAACACAATTTTTGTATAAATTCTCTAATATTGGGATGAAAAAATACTTGCACATATTTACATTATATGTCCATCGAAAGCTCTGATTTTTCTGCTGAAGATGGCACCTGTTCGAAATTTCTAAGTAGAATAAAAAACGAGTTATGTGCTTTTTAGATCCATGTTCGAAGGCTTTCCTCAACTCAATACAGTATTTAGTGTATCATCTCAACTCCCTATCGATAGCGACAACTGTTGTATTGTTGACTTTCTTTGCTTTTCGTGATTGTTCAAGGCTTTTCTCAAGTCAAATCTTGAAGTAAGATTTTGTACAAGATTGGCAAATAATACATGATTTGGCTAATGATTTTTCATTTAAACGGAACTTTAATGTAATTAATGGTTTTTATTATTATTTATGCTGATTGAACACTTACTCATTACCCAAACAACCAGCAGATCGCCAATATTTTTGCAGAAAGATTTCCGTAGCTGATGCATTTGGCAGTTTTTTCAACGCTGCTGTTTTTGAAGTCGAAGACTACGTCATAATGTTTCTCAGCTTTCACCATGTAAACAAAATATCGCCAATCAAAGAATTTTCAAGAGACTTTTTTACTGTGTTAAATAATCCAGCAACTAAATTAGGCAAATCCATAAACAGCACAAAAACGTCCATTAATTTTCCTTTTTGCACAATTTCAAAAAATCACCAAATTGTATTACTTATTTTGGTAACATTTCGGATGAAACTGTTTAGCGCCATTTTATGGTGACCAAAAATATCTCAGCATCTGGCGACGATATCTCTGTAACGAAAATTAATATCATATCGTTTTACAAAGTAAGGAAAGAATGGGGGAGCTTCATCGAAGGTACCCCGAAACGACTTTCGCAAATTCGGTAAAATCGCACCAAGAGCCACAATGATTGAAATTTCCCGAAATAACTAAAGCAAGTATAAGGGGATTACGAGAGCAGCTACTTTTTTTTAATCACTTCGTACTTCATTAGCCATACAGAGAAGGTTTTAGACTCCATGTTAAAAAAAAAGTATCAACAGATTAATCTTTTTAAATATGAGAAGATTATTTTCATGTTTTTTAAATTTGTATATGCTTAAATACAGTGCTTAAATCAATACTACTTTGTTCTTTATACTTATTGCTATTTTAGTTTTATGGGTAAGGAAGAAACTCGATTTTTAATCACGTCAAAAAGATGTGTTTTAAATTCTTTCACTTAAAACAGAAAACAAAAGCAAGTAACAATTTTTTCTAATAATTATTACTGACCCAGGCAACGCCGGGTATTTTTGCTAGTAATAAAATAAAATAAACCATCTATTCAGCATTTTAATTTTTGACTCATAACAGAAAATGGAATTTTGCTTTAAAAACTTGAAATGAGAGTTCTAACAGAAATAAAGAGACTTTTCATTTATTTGAATCCTAATAAAGCGAAGTTAGCTTGAAAAAAGAACAAAATATGATTCTCATATTGGATGTTAAAAGATTGCATTTTTCAAAATGTAGACATATAAAGAAAAAAAAACGGTAATTAAAAGAGTTTATTTAAAGTTAATCATCCTTGTTAGCATCGAAAAATCAAAACCCATATGATTTTCTCCCAAAATAACAATTAAACATCGCACCGCACTGTAAAAACGCAAATATTGACAAGCCGACAAAATGATGAGAATATTTTCTAATCAAGTCATTATAAAGGTTCAACGCCAGACGCTAAGTGGTGATAGTTTTGAAGTTGGTAACCCTATTTGAAGCGATCATATTTTTTCCTCACCCTTACTATCCCTTTGCAGTTCTAAGTTCATTTCGCAGATATATATTATTATTGTTTATTAAATCATGAGCGGAGAAAAGTGCTTACCAATGCCTTTTCAGAAAAGTTTACAACACCGCTGCTAATTAGCTGTGATAAAACAAACAACCATTGTATTTATTTGGCAGTAGCAATTATTTATCGCTTGCAGGAGCATCCCAAGAGTGCCGATTTTTTCTTTCTTTTTTTTTCCAAAATTAGCCGATTTTGTATAAGCTGATCCCTCTAATTTGACTTAAAAAAAGGTTCCAAAAATTATCGGTTTATACACAGAAATATGCGTTATTTTGCTTTCAGATTTGCTCTTTCAATAAACAATTTGTGACAGATCTGATCTTGTTTATCAGAATTTTGTGAAGGGTCCGTTTTGTTTGATCGGGATTTTGTGAAAGGTCCGTTTTGTTTCATCGGGATTTTGTGAAAAGTCCGTTTTGGTTGATTGAATTTTTGTGAAGGGTCCGTTAACGGACCCAAATATCCTCTGGCCAGACCCCTGGCATTCCTCCCGCAAGTCGGAACTTGACTGTATTTTAATTTTCAACACGGTCGCTCCTCCAACTTCAAGCACTTTGATATGAACCATTTCAAGGTCGACTTTTCACTTCAGCGTGTTAAAGCAGAGAGTGAGAGAGGGAGGGAGATATTATTGGCAACATACCGTCAGCAGATTCGCGAAGGAGTGGGGGGGGGGGGGGGGGGGTACGACGCAGGGGAATGCCAGAAGCTAGGTTTTAAGAGGAATGGTCGTTTTTGAAGCAGCAATAAAAAGAGCAACAGTGAAAGGTTTAACTGGAATTTTTGCAAAAGTAAATTCAAAATTAAACCCTCATTTCGTACCGGATAACCCCACATCAACCCCAGATATCTCTCACATTTTTACCGGATAACTGCCCGGATATCCTGCAAAAAACTGTCGGATATCCGGATCCGGAGTGGCTTGCCGGATCGGATACCTCATAGTTCCGGATAGTTAAAAAATCAGCCGGATAGGCCGGATACCAGATAGTTACCGGATATCCGGTGCATCCCTTTTTATAACAGTTGTATTTGTTGGTGGGTTGAGGGCATGATCAAAATCAACTGCACCAGCAGTTGATGTAAGCTAGTAACAATGTACAATCTTTTCTTTCTCCCCCTTTTCCCCAACTGTAACTACTTTTATCATTGGCTTGTGGATCCCAAAATAATTTTTACTGTGCATTATCTTAATTTGCAAAACAGTTTCAAAAATAACTTTAAAAAAAATTTATTAGCCCATTTTTCCCTCGAGATGTTTTTCCATCCAGTTACTCATTATAAGGCTTCAAAATGTGGAATTTTAAATCTATTTTTCAGCATTTCCTCCCGGGAACCCCCCTTCCCTCCGACCCCTTAAATTACAAAAGGATCTCATAAGCTGAGATAACTCAGGGCCCCTTTTCAGTCTAAATCCGGCCCTCATAACAGCTAATGTTGTTGACCCCCCACCCTCGGAACTTGGTCCTATGCAATTATTTAAATATAGACTGCGGATAACACGGAAAGGCGGACAATCGGGACACAATTCTTCGATCTCATCTAAAATTATTCAGAACTAAGTGCGGTTTCGTATGAATAATATATGGGAAGACCATTTTAAAAGAACGGCAGGTGAATTCAGCTGTTCATTTTGGACCTGGGCACTGAAGCGAAAGGCATTTAAATACAACATTCTTAAGAGCTTCAAACTTTTCAATTTGATCAGATAAATTTCATTTAAAATCTTGAGCTTTCATATAAAATAAATCTGAACGTAATTCAAGAAACTTTCAAGCGAAGTTTAACATAGTTAAAACGCACGGCTACGTGATTAGGAATTTTTAACATGACTTTAGTTTCTTCATTACTGGAATAGAAATAAATAGAAATAGACACTAAATACCTGATAAGAGTTCTCAAAATCGTCAATAATCGGCCCGCTAGTAGTCGCTGCCATTATAGTAATTAGTTAAAAAATTAAATGAAATTGAATACAAAATGCTTGAAAATCCGAACTTCAAACTTCATTTTTGCAGTTGCAGTTAAAATAAGGATCAACTTTTAAAAAAAAAATGGCTGATCTGGTACAAAAAGTTGTCTATCCTTATTATACTTTTAATTTGCTTTAACTCAATTTTAACTATGTATACAAATTTCAGTTCCAAATGTTTAATTTTAATTTAAAAAAAAGTTGTACTTGGCTGCGTTCGGAAGCAAGGAATATTTACACCGGTGTCGCACTTGGCTACAGCTCAACACATCCGTAGCATTTTTTGTTTTGATGCCGCCATGGAGATCAGGAATGAAGATACACGCACGCTTATAGATTTCATAGCAACTCCTTCATGTCTCTCCTTCGTACAGGTTAAAAGAGCCTAGCTCTGGCCCATAAAATTTCCTATCTGTATCTGGATGCCGCCAGCTGAGTGTTGTTCGCCACAGTCAGGGTGTATTATTTCTCCTTTACAGAACTTTTCTGGGTGGCCTACTTACAAACATTTGTGGCAAATTCTTGGGCGTTCCATGAAATTATTGACTCTATATCTTATTCTACGTAAATATATCTGTTTTCTGTTGCTTTTCCCAATTTCTTTTATTTAAATAGCTGATATAGCTTCTTTTGTTCCCTTTTTCGTGAATCTGCATATTTGTGAGCAACGCCTGGTTCCTTTATATTTTCCTCTTATACAAAACATCAAGGTGGCAGAGGCAATGCGTGAAATAATTGCAGCCCTCTAACAATACAGAAGTCGGAAGCCTGGAATTCAAATCAAATTCATGGCCCCGCTAAATTTCTGCGTATGCTAAATTTAAGAATTAAGTGAGGCTATAGTTTGTTATTACGAATTTCAATTTCCATTATTTCATTTTTTTTAATTCGTCGTGACATTATTCTTTATCATGATGTCTATATGTAAATAATCTTCAAAATGAATTTTGTTTGCCTTCGTGAGATTCCTTAAAATGAGATTCCATTTTTGTCTTCCACAAACCAACTTCATTTCCATGTATCATACAGCTCTAGTCTTCAGTCATTTTGCTTTAGTTAACCATCCTTGACGTTTTATATTTTCAGTTTTTTTTCCTTTTCTAAACTATTTTTATCTCAATGAGATGGTATTACATTTTAGAACTACCCTTGGGAAAGTTTCTTTACTGGCTGCAGCAAATTCATCCTCAGGCCTAGTTGATTGCCCAGAAGATGCTGTACCCAATGAGACTCCCCACCTTGCTCCACATGAAGGCTTTTCAAGGAACTAGCCAAAGCTGGGGAGTCTCTCGTCGTCTAACCACAATTATGATGGCAGCCAGCGACCCGGATATGTTCCTCATTTTTATTTAAATTGTACATGAACTACTGGTCGGAACAGTAGGAAACTAGTAGAGAAACAAAATACAATCTTGATTAAATAAATACTAAAACATTACTAGATGCTGGGGGGGGGGGGGTCCTGGAAATCCACTGCCTACGAATAGGAGTTACAGGAGCCGGTACCAGCTGTGGGTAACTAGGGTCAGGCTTCGTCTGTTTGTCCTCAGCGATGTGTCTTCTGTCTTCCTCTTCTTCTGTAGCTGTCGCGTTCGGGAGATAGTCAAGTTCGGTGGTAGTCATAGTTGAGTCTAGGTGGTCCTGATGTCCTGTTGGGAACAAAGGAGAGGCAGTAAGAAATTTTTTGATGTTGCATAATTTTATGTATTCAGTGTTATAAAGATTACCTCTGATCTCTAGAGCTGGAAGGGCCCCACCGCCTAAGGAAGCTCTACGCTGATCCGTTATACTGCAGTTATTTATATAATGTTGAGTTGTGCCTGGGGTGTCACAAATTGTACACATGTTTTGAGTTATGTTGAACCTGCTTAGTATACAGGGGTTTTAAAGTGTGCTGAAATTATTTGGTTAGCTACTGGATTGGAGTGTTTAATTTTTGGAATTCTAATAATCTGCTGGTAGGTACCTCTTCCATTTGCAGTGTTGTCCCAAAGTTTCCATTTTCCCTTGTGTCATGTTCTTGGAAACAAGAAGAGTCGAATTTAGAGGAATAAGCAAATAATAGCCTTTTCATAATTAAGTTAAGGTCGGTTGCAATCACCAAGTGTCAAAAAGTTTCATTAAGGAATAAGTGCTTATTAAGCAGCAGTTTGTAACAACATTTTATAGTGACTAAAGCTTCTATATAGTCTTCAGTTTCTACCACAAAGAATCTTGATTCATTTTGTTAAAAGACCAATCTTTTCCAATTCCTTTTCAGATCCTTTTTGATTTATCAATTTCTATTCTCGACAGTTGCTTTTGTGTGCCCTTCGCTCATTTTTTGACGATTTCAAACTTAAAGGTTGATTAGAAAGTTATAAATGCAATATTCATAGAGTTGAGAGAGATTTTTGAATTAGACATGTGCATAGAACCTGTTTTTAGAAACCATTTTATTCTCATCAGCAACAGTGCAAATGGATCTGTTGTTTCCAACATTCTTTTCTGAGTAATTTTCATAAGTGGAAGAGACAAAAAGAAGACACTGTTACAGTGACGAAGAGTTATAAAAAGGAAATTGTATGCAGCATTTGATCCCAATACGCAATTTCAAAATCCTGACTTTTAAAATGAGCAAAATATTGCTTGTAATTTTTGTGTTGCAAAACCCTTTATAAAATTATATTTCTAAAATTAATTCTAAACACAAATTATTCGGCTAGAGTTTTGTGAAAGGTTTTGCATTTTGATGTAAAAAAATCGACTTAAACAGTCGAAAATCTACATTTTGACTTAGCTTTACAAGTGTCATATCTGAAATATTTAACTCTTCAGCTACAGTTTTTATTTTTTGCCCACCTTACTGGGTCTGTCAAAACATGTTTAAAATCTTCACATTTTCCAGCACATTCCTTCAAACAATTATGTTTGAAATCTTAAAATATTTGTTAGATCTGTTGGGCAGATGGGCCCATTAAGTTTTTCATGTATAGGGGAAGTGTTTTTATTTTTTGTGTGTCCTTTATGGTGTAGACCCCCCTCTGTCTTATATCCTAGCATCAAGCATTGTTCTAATAGTTTTGTTTCAGATGACTTGGATTTTCTGAACTGGTCATTTCAGCTTGCCTCCAAATATGCACTCTGTATAGCATGGCAGGGAGAGTTAGTATTTTGTACAACATTCTTATGAGTTGAAAGTTGGCTTTTATTTGCCGAGGAGAGGTTTTAGCATTAAGTTTGCTTTTGACTCTACTAACAACTTTTAGTTCTTGACAGCTATTAGAGATAGACTCATAAAAAACAGAAACAAGCTAAAAACAAGTTTCTTACATGTAATCTTCCAAGCTTTAATTTGTTTAAAAGGCTGGATAAGCTCAATAATACTCCATAAGTCATTTTCTTTTACAAGTGCCTGATCGTTTATCACTAGCATCCATAACTAGATAACTTATACACATGCCGTGCTCGGATACATTTGATGATGTGCAGATGCATTTGCTGTAGATATGTGCATTGGCTGAAAATTGTTAATATCCATATTAAACACTAATTATTTTAAAATTTTGAAGGTAAATTAATGAAAAATATTCAGTATTGCTTTCATGAATACATGGTTTAAAGCAAAAGGCATTTTCTTACTCGGAATTTTGTTTACCCACTGCAGGTTGATTTTCATTCCTGCAAATAGTTTTAGCTACTTCATATTTTTAACTCACTATGCTAGCATCTAATACTTCTAGCATATACTAATAGCATTGCTACTAGTTATGCTTGTCAGACGTCCCAATCAATTTACCACACGTCCCAGTAAAAGATAAATCTGATTACAAATGCATGAAAAAGTCTAAAACATATAACTGTGAAGCATTATTTAGGAATTTCAGTAACTTATAAATACTAACCTGTAAGGAATAAAACGTTGAAAATTATCTGCATGTTGCTATTTTTTACTGGTTTTTATTCATAGCATTAAGAATAAAACATATATCTCATACTCAGGTTTTCCAATATGGCTAAACTTTTTATAGTCTCTGGAACCTTGTTCCGAATCATTATTCCCTCTTGTTTCTGCAGAACTTGATCAAATTTTTCAAGAACTGTTTGGAATTTGTCGGAAATATCAGCCATCCAAGCAGCCAACCTGCTATTAAAAATACTTTGGCATGCACAAGTACATAAAAAAAAGTACAATGTAAAATTTTTTCCACCAACATGTATCAAATTAATTGATAAGAGGATTAACAGATAAAAAAGAAAATACAAAAAATATTTACTTATGAAAATGCCATGACGTTCAATAAGGTTGGTTTCGGGTGTGTTGAAGCAGATGGGCTTTGAACCAACTGTAAAATCATCATGGGGATGCTCTTGCGTGCATGATGAATCAAGTGAAGCAGTAGATTCATCAGGGGCATAAGTCGCAGTATCGTAGGACTAGGATATGGTTCCATACCTGGGATTTTACGTGAAGATTTTTTTTAGGGGACAAAGACGATTCGCATTCTTTCTCAGGAGACTCGCTTGATATCTACTTTTAAAACTCTTTCAGTTGATCTCCTCTGTATCCAAGCTGGAGGTATCTTCCGCCAATGGAATAACTTGTGATGCTTCATTAAAAGTATCTGAAAATTAAAAAAAAAAAAGATATGCATAATATGTATCAACTCTGGACTGGTTACTGCCACAAGCATTTGTTCTGAATCAAATTTTAAATTTGATTAAATTATGTGATTTTAAACGGCGCATGATTAAAAGAATAGTATTAGGAATTAACCATTACTGTTTAAATTTTAGGCAATTGTTTCTTGAACTACTGTCTTAAAATTTTAAAATAAGATTTTTGTTTATCTTTTACATTATTTGAAAAGCTGCATGTTACAATTGGACAATGGAATTTTATACAATACTAGCATTCCTGTACCCGGCATTGCTCGGATAATAGAATTAGGAGGGGATAACAGTGCTTGGTTTAGTTACGAAAATCCCCTGTAATAATTACTTTATTATCTATATTTTTTTCTAATTTTGGGAGGGCCCTGGGGCCCCTTGTATCTGTGCCCTTGTCCTTCACCGATCCTTAACAATATTGAATTTCTTTGCAAACGCAGCCATCCACATTTTATTGTTATACCTTTGTTTAAGCAAGTTCTTTGTATACAACATTTTTGATTCTTCTTTTTTTTTCTGGTGTTAAAATTATTCAGCTGTTTGATGAACTGACTCTGGAGCAAGCTACATAAAATTGGCCGTGTGAAAAAGTCTTCTCTTAAATCGATCCCGCCACTTTTAATGTCTGTCCTTGTGAGTTATTAACGGTTATGGCAAAGAAAACTTTCACAAGAAGCTTTTCTTCTGAATTCAAAGGGATAGTCTGATGGAATTAGTGGAATGCGGGGTATTAAAAACCAACTCTCCTCGAGTACATCCAGTAATTATCGTAGCTTCGATTACGTACTTATTAAGTCTAGTCACTTGTAGCCTGGTGCAATTGCATATCTTTGGTGGACAAAGGTTTCCTAGTAGCATGACTGGTGTCCCAACTTTCAGGTGAAGTAGGTGTGGTGGAAAACCTGGAGGGTTTAAGGTATTAAGACTCTTTTGGATACTGCACTGCATGATCACGATTTGTTGCGCTCGCACAGCCATTCAATTGTTTTTGTTTTTATATCAGCAAAACTAGATAATTCTTTACGATGAGATCTGGCAACTCCGTGAGATATAATAAACCCAACACCTAAGGAGATATGCCCCCCCCCCCCCATAAATGTACGACTCTTAGCTATTGAAATAAAAAATGTGAGTTTGATGGTGTTTTTGCTTTAATAAGTAATATTTGAAGTGAATGAACAAATGTTCACCCTTTAAGTGAAATATTAGGTTTTTTAAAAAAATCAATCTTATTGCACATCAGCAAAAAAGCAGAAGTCTGATTTAAAACTTAACAGCTAAGACCTAAACAATATTTGAAGTATATTATTAAGAAACAAATCATTGGGCTTGAAGGTCATTAGTATTTTAGTTATTTGTCAAATAAAAACAATTTATTAGACCATAATATTTTAGTTATTCTTTAATATTGTGCATTTGAAAGGGAATTTATTATACTTAAAGTTATTGTTTAAATAAAAGCAAATCATTAAGGTCTAAATCGCAATATTTTGGCTATTTATAAACAAAAATTCAAACATCAAATGAACAAACATCAAATTATTCTTTAGGTCAAGTCAAAGCTCCTTAGGTAGCTTTCTCTTTTTACCTTAAATTTTTAAACTTGGATAGAAACGTCCTTTATGTGCATTGGCAAGCATAAGATCTGCGTTAATCACTGCTTGAAAATTTTGTCACTCAGGTGGCACCTTATCTAAAGCAGTTTTAAAGTCCTTGATGTAATTATCTATTTCATGCAGCATATGTTGAAGTATCTTTACCTAGTCTGGCTTGACATCAGGATAGTTATGTGAGCTTCTTTTTCATCTTCACCTACGAAATATATCAGTAAGAATTGAGCCTGTTGCTTTGTTTCTGGGAGCAAACTTCCACGCAAATGATAAACTTATCCTTGAACTTTGAATGTTGGCATGAAACCAGTCTCTTTAGTTTGCTTGGCTCCAAACGATGTCATTTGAAAACATTCGTTGTTCTGCCGAATTCGATCAATAAAATGGCGGTGATCTCGATGATGTCCCATGAGCAAACTATACAGTAGTTCTGATAGAGTTGGTAGTTGTGGAAGCTGTACTTTCTTTTTACTCCGCTGCAGCACAAACCTGGTCTTTCACGTTTGAACTTTTTTTGCATGACACACTGGGCATTTATTGTCCATAGTACCAATATCATTTTCATATTCTATATCATATGCAAAACCTGAGCAGGTTTTCGTTTTCCATGGACGTAAAGAGTGTTCAGTTCGTAAACCAGGATTTTTTTTTTCTTCATATTTATTGACTGATGCAGCTCTCTTCTGGCTGACTTCGTTGATATTTCTTGACTGTAGTTTTCAACTGCTTTGTACATGTGGCGTCTCAAAATCTGGCTAGTCTGTATTTCCTTTTTTTCTTAGTGTTTGCAAAATCAGAGGTGTTATGGAGTGATTCTGTGTTACATTCAGAGACTATACTGACTTCATTTACCGGTATGTAAAGAAAGTGTCCATTAGAAAGATTACCATTAAATTGCAGTCTTCTCACAGGGAAAGTGTCATTGTCAAATTTTGCATAAAATTTGCCTTAAAAGTAATCTTCAAATAAGAACTGAAAAATATCTCCATCAGCAAATAATCCACCAAAAACATGAACCTGCAACATTTCCACTAAGTGGTCTTCGGAGCTTTCGTAATTTTTACTGTGTTTATCACATGACATAGTAGAAAATTGATCCCAATTCAATGATTATAAACGTAATTAACTATAATAGTACGAATTTCATTAGACACAGCTTCACTATTATACATTAAAAACGAGAGATCGAAAAAGACATACACTATCACCTGTAATATGAACCACATGATGAGGGAGAATAGTTCCGTTCACATTGATGTGAACGGAACTCTATTCTACGTATATATGTTATCTCAGGACATTGATTTTTACATGTATAGATTTTTTATGATGAGGTATCAGAAACATAAATAAAATTTAATTAAAATTTTTAGATTCAGGAAACCATTAAAAGTGTAGAACACTTGATACTTTAAAAATGAAAATAAGTAAAATAAAGGTACCATTTCTTACTAAAAGTCTACAGAAATGGAGAATATTAACAAACACAATAAAGAATTATTGTTCATCATTAGATTATTAGTAGAAGTTCACTCAAATGTGATTAAAAAATACAAATTGTGAAAAAATCTCAATTTTCAGTTTAACTAATTAAGACATCTTTCATCTCACTCTGTTTCGAATTTTTTTGATAGGATGGGAATCTACCTGACTGAAAGCTTTACTCCATGAAAATATAGATAAAGAGGTACAAAAGCCTTAAATTTCCACCACATGCCATAGTTAAGCGAAAGAACAAAACATTGCATAATATGAGGAGCTGAGATCAAGCCATTAGAAAAGCATAGTGAAATCTTCTTAACACCTAACTTCAAGGGATCGTAACAATGTAAAGGGAACTTTGTTGTAATGAAATTCAAGGAATGTAACGGCAATTAAAACGAAACTGGCATTTTGTTTCGTTTGATGAGATTTTACTTTACATACCAAAAACATTTTAAAATAACTTACGATATTTGTGTAGAACCCTGATTCTACATTTGACGCGGTCTTTAGCTGCTTACGCTTTTTTTTTTTATTTTAAATAAGCTATCCCTTGCCTCATCGGTCCTTACATTTGGGAAGATGGTTCGCGAAGAGAACCTGAAGACGAGCAACGTTCAGGTCGATCTTCAGGGATGGTCGGCGGTGTTGTGCGCACTTTAGTTCAGAATAAATACTGCACTAGTTTCAACGGAGGCAGTTGCAACAGCACTTGACAATTAACTGATCGACCGCGTGTCGTTGCTAAAACAAATGTTACTATTTGCTCAATATATGGGTGCCCCATTTCACTAATCACACGCCTAATCACCATGCGACTTTTACTCACAATCCTTTTTATTTCATGATGGCTCAGACTGAGGATTTGTGGTGAAGAAAACCTTTCGTAACACCAACTTATTTGTACAGCAGATAAATTTGCAGACTCTCTGCAATTTTCTAATTCAATTTTTCATTGAATTTTTCCCACATGACACAATACACTGATGAATACAATAAAACACAATGAAATACAATAAAATTATGTACATTAATATACAATAGGAAGAAGCAATCCTTCGATCGATTCGGAATTCTTTTCCCATTTGATTTGGAAACGCGAGCACAAGGATGCAGCGAAACCCCCTTTTTTTATGTATGAAATTTCGAACGGTGCGATAAAGTTGCCTCATATAGATTTGAACTAAGGATTCCCATTTAAAAGAGTTATAATATTAAAAAGAATATGAAATATTGCAAAATGAATGGCACTAGAGGCAACTGAAGGTATCAACTCGGATCAAAAATTGTTGGCACACATACTAACAATAACATTTGGATACTTTACCGGGCTATTGCAACTAAGGATTCCAATTTCTTACTTTAAAGACTATACATTTAAAAAAGATCAAATTATAAAATTTTGTGTGATGAAAGGCAGCAGAGGCAACTGAAGATGTTGACAAAGATGAACAAAATTTTGTCACATAGGGGAAAATGACCCATATTGGACCACTGCCTGAATTGGACTTCAAGACATAAAAATTAATACAACGCTCTGTGTTGCATTTTAACAAGGGGAAGGCAAGAATTTTTGGGGAGCAGCATGGAGAGAATTTTGGGCAAATTTGGGGTAGCATTCAGACTATACTACCCCAAATTTTGAGCAGAATGATAAAAAAAATTAGGTAAATTCAATTTTTGTAAGTCGTAAATCAGTGTTCGTTAAAAAAAAATCTCTGGTTTTCAGTCATAGTTGATTAAACTCGGCACATTTCCAGGCACGAGCAAGCGTTTCCCGTTATTTGACGATGACTTGGGAATTCATGAAGCATTTTCTGGCCTTTTCAGTTCAGAAAAAAAAATGAGGCAGTACCATGTTGAGCTTTAACTAAAATAATTTTCCTATATAGGATAAATACTTCATTTTGTATGTCCAGTGTAACGATCAGGCCCAGATCTACAACTTTTGGGCCCCTCTGCAACAAAATCTATAGGGTCCCTCCCCAGAAGCCAGCAGTGTATATTTGCAACGTTAAGTCTTAGTGCTAGTTTTTTTTTTTCCATTCCCCCCCTCCCCCCACAGTCTACGGATACACAGAACCGGGTCTGCAAAAATGGTATATATATTATGAGAGCTCCTTGCAAGCAAGTGGTGCACATGATTTTCACAAGAAAATACCTTGGTACTTAAAATTGTCCGTTATGCTGATATTTCCAAGTGTATGTTTTATTTAATGAGTGTTTATTGCTTTTTTTCTACTAGAAACATTTCCAGCCACTCAATGCATATTATTCTTTCACAGAAACTTCTTAAAAATTCATGCTATTTTTGAAAAAAATATCGCACATCAACAAATTTCTTTTCTGGGGTTAACTATGACTCGAAGTGACACAACACCTTCAATAATTTAAACTAAAAGCATTTCTCGATAATTCCAGAGCAGTGATTTGACGCCTGGCACAATTGTTCTCATACGACTCTTTCAATGGTGCGGAGTCTGGTGCCCTTTAACATGTGTGGCTTTGTTTAAATTTTTATTGAATTTGCTTATATTGTGGAAAGTTTTTGAACAATGCTTTACCCTATCAGAACATCTTCAATCCGTTACCTTTATTTTCAGACTACTCAACAGAAACTGTTAATGATTTTACCTTAGATGTATATATTTCAACCAAGCGTGCAACTTTTTAAAAAAAATAACTCCTGACACAATTAAAAAAAAAAAAAATTAGAATATGTGGCAAGAAGCCACATGACGATAAAAAGTCAAGCATTGGTTTAATATTTTATATGAATAATAGATTCAGTTTTTAATGAAATTAACCCAAGATTTTTTTTTTTTTCAGTATTGTTGGCTCTGTGTTATCTGGATTGAATGTTAATGAAAATGAGATAATATTCTAAAGATTAAATTTGACATTTTTAAAGACAATAATTAAGAATAATCCTTAAAAAATGCCACATTTTGCATTATTTTTAACAGTTTGCATTGCAATAAGCATCCAATTCCGTTCATGAAAACGTAGGCACTTAAAAGGCTTGCGTACCAACATCTCGGGAATGACCAAGATTGGCAGCTATGCCAAGAATTAAAATATAAATTTCTGAATTTGTTGCAAAAAAAATTTAAAATTCTCATGAGACTACACTTTAGTTGAAAAGTTTTTAGCGCTTTGAGTCCAAAGCAAAGAGGATAAAGTGAAATTTTAAATTTTTCCATTTCTTAAGAAAATTAGTTTTAAAAAAAAACATTTGATGCACATTGAGTTATTTTCATTACTTTGCAGTTAAATAAAGCTTCCAATTCTGCTCTTTTTGGAAAACTTAGGCCTTAAGCGTCTTATCTACTTCAATTTTGTGAATGACCAAATATGGCGGCTATGTTTCTTGCTGAAACATCCATCGCCTTTCCGGTCAAAAAACGATCTCCAAACGATCCTTGCCCAAGTTGATTTTTTTTTCTTTTATTTATTTTTTCTTCGTCTCGCAGTTTCTGCTACCAGTAGATATCCTTTTACATTCAAACTTTTTTTTTTCCTTTTTTGGGGGGGGGGGGAGGGGGGAGGTTAGTTCCAACTTTGTCAAACAACATTTCTTGGTTTTTTAACTCAACAAAAGTTTTCTTTCAAACTTCACTTGTCGACCGATCATTTGTTACTTAAGGCTGCGCTCATTTCGATTGTTCTTAATTTTAGAAGGTGTAGAAAAGGGGGAAATAATGTGACCGAATGAATGAAATAATGGAAAAGAGCACTTTTGCTCGTAGGAACAGTGACAATATTCTAGTACCTATGATAAACCTAAACCTTCCCCCGCAGACTGCATGACGTCAACATGAATGCTCCAGAAAATGAACAGCCAGTCGAAAAACACTTCCTTCCTTACGTAATGAAAATTATTTCGTCAATCATTCAGACGTGTAGGTGTCCGATTCAGACATCCGTCCTCTTGCTTTCCGATTTGCCCGAGCGAATAATCTATCTCACAGATCGGATCTGGAGCCGAAAGCGGAAATGGGAGAAAGCGATGGAATTCAATTTTTTCCGTAGGCAATTACAGTTGAAAATGAATGCAACCAGAATACTTAATGTAGCTGAAGTGGAGTTTTGCACTGTCGAAAGACTCCCAAAGATGTTGGCATGTGAGGATTGAATTGACCATCTTGTACTTCCGTGTGAGAGTACACCAGTGAGATTTACCATTCAATACCAAATAGGAGATTTGTTGGGCACATTGAATGGATTAACAGCAATCCTGGGAATAGGTAGTGGATGGTTTTATCGAGGACAGAAAGTTTGCCTTGTGAATAGCCAGACATTCCTGTGGCGGACATAGAACTGAGAAGGAGCCGTAAATGTCACCGAGTGTGTGGCACTGAAGTCTTTATCACACAAATTAAAGATATAATTGAGAGCACAAAATTTTACCAATGAATACATCAATAACAAGTCAAAGGGGTCTAAAACCAGAAGAAAAGAACTCTGTATAAAGCAACTGTACAGTTTTATTCTAATTTGTCCCATTTCGGAAGCGCAAAGTCCCTTTCAGGAATATATGTTCCTAATGGACTTCAACTTTGTTAGGAATAATTTATTAAAAAATTATTTTCACATTTAGTGCAAATGTATCAACAAAACTTAGTTCATAAAATTTTGAATTATTTTTATTTTACTTTACATACAGTGACATCAGCCACCTGTCCTTAGGGGGTCCAAAAAAGACAATATTCCCCTACTATCCATAACAGAAGGCAACTTTTCCGCACAGTTGGAACTAAAGATTCCGATTTCTCATTTTTTAAAAAGATACTGACAAAAAAAAATAAAATTAATTTTGCATAATGATGCACACAAAAGTCCAAAAAAGCCTCTGAATGTGCAAGTGCAACTGTGTTATGTTGACATGCTCGTTAAGGTGCATTGAAAAACTTTTTAAATTCCAATATCATATAATGCAGAAAAGTAGCTTGTTATGTCGTTAGAATGTGTGCAGCATTTTGTTGACCGGAGTCGATATCTTCTGCTGCCTCTGGGGTAAATCATTAGACAAAATTCCTAAATTTTGCCATTTTTTTTCAATATTTTTATATAATTTTCCTTCCAATGTTGCAGAAAAAATGCTTTACATTATTGTTCAAAGTAAAACAAAAATAAATGAGCGGTTGTGTGCATCACATGACTTCCTTTTACACCAATTTAATGTCATTTGCCCATTATTGGCAATTTAACATGATTCAATAGTTGACTCCCTAAGTATCACCAACAGTGGCCAAATTGAAACCGGATTTGAAAAACAAAATCTCCAAATTGGTGACAAAACTTGGCGACCAAAAGACTGGCGATATATCGCCAAGTGTCCACCAAATTACTTGAGTTTGCATCGATATTACCAATGATTTAACCCCAAAAAGGTGCAAAAGACCCCTTTAGAAGCACCCGAATGTAACAAAAAGGGGAGGTGCACAACTAGACCCTACTAGGAGTTTTACGTACCAAATACGTATCTTAGGTTATGCGACACACATACGCATACAGACGTCACGAAAAAACTCTTAATTAACTCGGGAATCGTCAAAATGGATATTTCAGGTGTCTGTACGTTCCTGTGGTACGTCTGTGGTCGGATGGGAAAAAAACCTCAACATTCATTCGGGGGTGAGCAAAACGGAAATTAAGGTCGAGTTTTGAGTGAAAATTTTTTCGCAAATACAATGTATTTCCTTTTTTGTAAAAGGAAGTAAAAACAGAGTTAAAAGCCACATTTCATGAAGAAGCATTTTATGCAGACGAATTTGCTCTAAATATGAAAATATTTTTTAAATAAATTTTTAACAAAGTTGCAAAACTGCAAATTAGGAATATATCTCCCTAAAATCGACCTAACAGTTTTGAATTCCGACCCAACGCAAGAAATGAGACAAAATACAAACTGTACGTACAGTTGTTCTACAGAGCTTTCCAAGTACAGTAGGACCTCGATTATCTGAGGGGACTGCTACTTCCTCGGACTTGATTAATAGAAACATACAAAAACTTGTCAGGATCGCAAATTTCAATAAGTATCGATAAAAAACGCAAAGAATATTCTTCAAGGATGAAAATGAACATATAAAAAGGAATGTTTTACAGTTAAAAAACTAAAAGTGAAAATAACTTGTAGTAAATTTTATAAAGTCAATTAAATATTTTTACAATATAAAGTTTAAAACAGAAAAAAACGGAAATTTACGAAAAATACTTTTATTTCGAAATTAAAAATTCATCATTTTAATATACATTCAGGTTTTAAAAAAAACACATAAAACACCTGAACAACAAAGAAATGAAACTTATCTTTGTCAGGGCTTACCTATCTACAAAAAATAGACTTCATTATCAGCTCGATTAACAGAAACCTCAGTTAATCGAAATTCGGTTAATCAAGGCTCTACTACACGTGGTTTTTACCGTCTTGTCCAAAACTGTCCGAAAGTGTCCAAAACGACATTTCTAGAGAAACTTATTTTGCGAGAAAATATCAAAACACAATATGTCAAAGTTATGTTTTATATTGAACATTCAAGTATAAATATATATGTAACTTATTTATACAGCCGATTCTAATTACGTAGAAGTAAATTACTTATTGAAAATTTAAATTTGTATGCATAAGTCTCCCCCCCCCCCCAGAATAGGTTTTGCATTTTTCGACATTTGTGCATGCGTGCAAAAGAAAATGTTCAAAACAAGTGCAATATTTGACTTTACTACAAATAATTGTCATTTATGGCATTTACAGAACATTAAAATATGAATTAAAAAAAAAATTGCACTAGTTTTAAAATATAAGTGCATATATTTATTCCATTTATTGTTATTTAATCTATGATTTTTTCATTAAAATATAATGTAAAACTAATACGTAAAAACCATTTTTTTTTAAAAATCAGCCTTATTTGCTGCATCTAAATATTACACATTTAATAACATTCCTTTGAGTTACATTCCTTGAGTTCAGAACAAACATTATCGAATACTCCTTAATTAAAAACTATTAATATTTATATTAAGGCATCACCAATATTGCAGTAAACACAAATTGATTAGATTACACCCCTTTCGCTTTCGAATACTTTTAAACAGTTTAAGACGCTTTCGGACAGTTTTCGACGACAAAAACCACCTGCCCTGTCCTAAAACCGTTTTGGACAGTCCGAAACCCAAACCTGCTCGGGCCTCTTTGGCATGTCATTGAGGCACTCACCGGTAAAATTTCATGCACTCTATTTTTAATCTTTGACTTTATTCAGGTGACAAAGTCAATGCCACAGCCTCTGTAATGTTTTGGGCTCCTTCTCAGTTCCATGTCCACCACAGGAAAGTCTGTGTCTATTCACAAGCCAAACTTTCTGTCCTCAATGAAACTACCCACGACCTTATCAATCCTTGCCGCTAATCCAGTAAATGTGCCTAACGATTCCCTATTTGGTATTGAATGGTATATCTCACTGGTGTACTCTCACAAGGAAGTACAAGGTGGTCAATGAAATCTTCAAATGCCAACATCTTTTGGAGTCTTTGAACAGTGCAAAAGTCCACTCTAGCTACATTAAGCATTCCCGGTTGCATTCGTTTTCAACTCTGCAATTGTCTACGGAAAAAATTGAATTCCATCACGTTCTCCCCGTTCCCGCCTTCGGCTCGAGACGAGATCTGTGCGATAGGTTATTTGCTCGGGCCAATCGGAAAGCAAAAGGACGGATGTCCGAAATGGACAACCACACGTCCGAATGATTGGCGAAATAATTTTCATTACGTAAGGGAAGAAGTGTTTTTCCATTGGCTGTTCATTTTCGAGTGCATTCATGTTGACGTCATAGAGTCTGCGATGGGAGGTTTAAGTTTATCATAGGTACTAAAATATTGCCGCCACACCGCTGTTCCTACGAGCAAAAGCGCTCTTTTCCAACATTTCATCCATCCAGTCACATTATTTTCAATTTTTCGACACCTTCTAAAATTAAGAACCATTGAAATTGTGATCTTTTTAATAGCATATTTACCCTATTTTTATCTCGTTGCTTACTACTTAGAGATTAGCATAAATGCTTAAGTATTAGATGATGTTAAGATATCGAGTATTTACTTACGGCTTTTGGCCGCTTATTACATCAATAAGTATCAGGTAAACATCCTCCATAAAAGCTAAAGCTCGAACACGTGCTTCCATGTTTTCGCCACTTGATGGCACCCTTGTCACGATCTCCGATTGGCGGGAAAGTTGAAGGTTCTAGAAATCGTCGCATTGCTCACGCTAGATATACGTGGACCAATGAGCATTGAGCACGTGTCATGAACTTGTGTTCTTAAGGTGAATGGCTGTTACGTTCGTGGCTATCGATCTCTCTATCCATCTAAGTATGTGATTGTGGAGCCATTGGAACAGTGTGAGAGATGGTTTACCATTAGTACGGCAGTTGTATCAGCACGAGTGCAGTATGGAAGAATAATAGAATGATGTAGTATTTTCTGCCTACTTCAGAGTTGTAGGGTATTAAGTAGAATTTCTCCATGATGGATTTCTAGATGATATAGGATGTGTAACTTAATCTAGTCATTTTGCCTACTACTTGGAAAGTAGTACTCGCCGTTGTATACAGGATCCGTATTAGGTAGCTAATGGAGGGTATAGTATAGTGCAATATTTAGACATCTTCCTTACTGTTTCTATTATGGGAATACTTAGAATAGCCAATGGCCCAGTTCATTCTTTATACTAACCTATTGTTTTTAATGCATTTTACATAACACTTTTTGCCTCAATAAAGGCTTTTGTTATTTTATACAATCGAATCTTTCTTACAACTTTTGTCACGTTTACACTCACAATTTTACGTGAGTTTTCTTTCAACAATGCAACAGAAATGAGCACAGCCCTTAGTAACGAAATGATCGGTCGACAAGTCTTTTAAAAAAAACTTTCGTACAGTCAAAAAAATTTAAGAAATGTTGTTTGTCAAAGCTGAAACTAAATCCACCCCTCCTCCCCCTAAAACAAAAAAAAAAAATTAATTTCAACGCAAAAGCAGTTTTTAGAAAATCTGCTTGATATAAATTCTAAATACGATTCACTTAAGTTATGTCAATACATGGTCCCACTAGATGGCGCTGACGCTTAAAGGGCCTCGACAATTTATGACTCTTTTGTGTTGAATTGGATGCAGCTCATGCTTCCACCAATGAATGTTCAACATTTCAAAGTTTGTTTTATTTTTTATTGGACGCCAAGAGGCGCTGAGCAGAACCCCTGCATCCACCAATCAATGGCAACAAAAAAGGGAACAGGGGTTTCCTGTAGCACCCGCTTTGTCGCCATGAGTTTCAGCGACTGTCACGGCCAATGAGAATTAAGTGGGGATATGGTCGATACCATCCTCTAAGGCTTAAACTCACTTTATTTTCATATTTTTAAAGCCGGCTGGGAAGAAACATCGGTCCAATAAAAGAGAACGCAACAAGCCATTTTTTCGATCTCACGTGTCATGAATAATATTAGCGTTTTACTGCAGTCGTGCAGCAATCTCTTAGCATCCGCTTTTGGTTTACAATTCTTCCTTTTGTTTCTTATTATTCGCATAATAAAAGATGCTTATGTTAAAACTAAAATTTGTCTTCTGCAGAAATTTTTTAAAAATTCATAATTTGTTGCACATTTTATGTTACTTTCAACAGTTTACCTTGAGAAAAACATCCAATTCTGTTTCTGGAAGTTGATGTCTACTTCTATCGTGCAAACGACCAAATAGGGCGACTAAGTGAAAGATTTAAGTTGACAAGTAGATTTTTCAATTCGTAGCATAACAGTAGTTATAAAAAAATAATCCTTAAAAAACTACAATTAAGACAAAATAGTCTGTTTTTAGCACATAAGCGTCTAAATCAATAAGAATTTAAAAATGTGCTGAAGATAAAATTTTGCATTTTTCCGGAAAATAATTATGAGTTATCCGAAAACAAAAGGCACATTTTGTATTGTTTTCAATAGTTTGCATTGCAATAAACAACCAACGCCGTTTTCTGGAACTAAGGCACTTAAAAAGTCTTACTTCCATCTTGGGAATGACCAAATATGGTGGCTAAGCCCAAAATATAAGAAATATTTTTTTGAAATTTGCAGCATGAAAACAATTTTTTGTAAAAAATCAATCTTCATGAAACTACAATTCAGGTGAAAAGTTTTGAGCACATTTGCTTCCAAGGCAATAAAGGATCAGATTTAGTTTGAAACAAATTTTTTAATTTTGCAAGAAAATTTAGAAGAATAAAAAAACAAAATAGAAACAATTTGCAGCACATTTTGTGCAATTTTCATTGGTTTGCAGTTGAAGAAAACATCCAATTCTGCTTTGTTTTTGGAAACTTAGACATTTAAAAATCATGTCTACTTCCATCTCGTGAACGACCAAACGTGGCGACTACGTTTCACATGTAGCTGATAAGACATTCCGATCAAAAAGAAGATTTTCCACGATCGACCTTTTCATTTTCAGGCTCCTGCTTCCGAAGCAGTCAAGTGTCTTCTCCCCTGTTGAGTTCATGCATCATTGTTCACACGTGGAATTTTTTCTTGGGAACAATGGAGGGTCAAAAATGGTGACCGCGAAAGTTCTTTCGGCTCGCCACTTTATTTACTGCTAGCATAAGTTTGCCTCAAAATTTTTACATTTTTTTTCAGGACACATCTTACAGACTCGAACACTTGTGCTGCCTTGAACTTTAATAATCACTTCCAAAAATTTGTCAATTTTATAATTTTTTTTCAATGCGTATTTTTTTAAAGTACGAAATCGGAATACTTAGTTGCAATAGCGTGCTAAAGTATCCGTATGCTACTGTTAGTGCGGTGTGCCAACATTTTTTGATCCGGGTCGATCCGGAAAGGCCCCTTCCCTTGTCCGGACCGAATACGGCCCTCCCCCCGTCCGCACAAAACACCCCCCCAATCGACAAAATGACCCCCCCCCTGTCCGGTCCAAATGCCAAAAGATTCACCGGATCGATCGAAGGAATCCCCCGTGAGGCGGGCCGGTAGGTGGCAGCCCGCTGTCGCGGACGCCTGCTGGGGGGCGGGGGCGAGGCAGCGAATTGGCCGGCGCCTGGTACCGCTGGACCGGGCGCACCGCTCGCCGGGGCGGCAAGCAGGGCGGCGGTGGCAATACGGGGCGGCGCCGCCGCTTCGCTGCCACGTCCCCATCACCCGCCGCAGCAGGACGACTCGCGGCAGGTGGGGGGATGACGTCCGATGGCGGTGCAGGGTCCGGGGCGGCGAAATCCGGCACTGGCACGGCAAAGTCCAGGTTGACGGCATCCATGCCGATGTCCTCCTGTGGCTCTGAGGAGAAGGAAGAGGAAAGCCGCCGTCCGCGGCGAGCCGTCCGAGGGATGGCGGAGGAGGACGAAGCTGGGAGGATGTCCATGGTCGGCGATGAAGCGGCATCCACGACGTCATCTGCGGAAGAGAAAGGAAATCGTCAGAATTCAGTTCCCACGGCAACCGAGTTGTCGAGGGTGCCAGGGGGGGGGGAGGATTGTGGCGTTCACTGGTGTTATTTATTTTAAATTACAGTGAAGCACCGTTTGTACTTTTTTTGAAGAGACTGTATGAAAAAGCGTACTAACTAAAAAACGTATAATAGGTATAGGTTAAAGTGTAATGTAAGGAAATTGCTGGGACCAAATTTAAAAACGTATAATTGATAAAACGCATAAACGGTGCTTCACTGTATTTAATTATATTCTGTCTATTTTATTTCATTCATTTATTTTGTATGTGTAAATGTTTGTATGTAACTGGCGTAGCATGGAACTTTTAATAAAATAATAATAGTTAAAAATAAATGAATTTAAATATATAAATAAAATAAAAAAGCGGAGCTAAAAAATAAAGGAAAAGAGGGTTGAGGATTTTTTTTTGGGGGGGGGGGGGGTTCGTTTTAGTTCTACCCCAGCAAACCTTTTCCTTTTATTTTATGAAAGGAAATTTTCTATCGATAATCCTGATATTGCTCCTTTTTGTTGCAGATATACAGGAGAATACCTTTATAACGCCAACCTGAATAACGCAATTCTCTATAAAACGCACAACTTTTCAGAAGTAAACAATGTTTTGAAGTTAAAAAAAAATCCCTCTGTTTTGCTTTGCAAGCATAAAAATTGTAAGGCAAATTAAATTTTGAAACAGTTTTTCATCTTTCCATCTTATTTCCAAGCTTTTAAATTGAAAATGAGTATTCATAGTAAACGGAAAATACCAGATGGCTCTTGAAAATGCAGCTGTTATGCAAACCATGAAGCTAGTAGAAGTGCAAGATTTTGATTGTGAAACATAGTTATTTGTTAATAACTAATTGTAATATTGGTGCTTTAATACTCATTGCAGATAAAACTCATTCTGAAGTGCTTCTGATATAGATATATTTTGAACATTAGTTTCAAAATTCGTGAAATAATCTATATAACGCAAAAACCTGTATAACGCAAAAGATCTGGTCCCAAGGTGTGCGTTATAACGGTCTTCTACTGTATTGATGATTTGTTGTGTATCAACTACCCCAATTTTTCTGAACTCGGCAAAAAAATATCATAACTCCCTTACATTAAAAAAGACTAGTTCTAATTGTAAAATTTTTATTTTTCTTGACATTAAAATTAATAATTGAATCCGACTGTGAAACCACCATTTACGATAAAAGACGCGAGTTTCGTTTCAAAGTTAACTGTCTGCAAAGTTTTTCTTCTTGCCTCAGTAAAATAATTTTTTTCGGCATCATAATTTCACAAGCCATCAGAATCGAAAGAATTTGCAACACCATTGCAGCTTTCAACCATGAAATTTTTCTACTTAAAAATAAATTACTTGAAAACAATTTTCCAAACAGTCTCATCAACAACATTTTCGCTGATATAGCCTTTGAATCAGGGCCCGATTAAGTAAAAGTAAAGCCCAAGGCCCACAATAATTTGGAGGCCCCTGAAGGCTATTATTTTTAAAATGTGTGTATTTTTCGGTTAGTTGTAATGCTCCGCATAATTTTTAAGTAATTTGGGGCCCCTTAGGAAGAGGAGGCCCCAGGCCCAGTAGGCCTGTGCGGTAATCAGGTCCTGCCTTTGATCAACACTTTGCCTCACTGCAAACCGTTTAACCGCTTCTAATGTAATGACTTTTCTTTAGCAAACCACAACACATGGACTTTAGTTAATGACGCTTTAAGGAATTATTTTTCCGATCGACTTTGCTCGTTTTATGGAACTGGTTTTTATGGATAAATATCTTTTTATTTGAATGGATCTACGTTTTATCGACTGGAATGAACACTGACTTACGGGACACGGTACTGAGCTCTCACCTGGAATATTAGGTAATACCTTTTGAATTTCTGCTGGTGGTACGGTGGACGACTATTATTGATAGCCCTTGGCTTCTAATAGTCGAGACGAAACCCCAGGGTATAGTTTTAGGAGGTCCTAGTTTCAGGAATTCTGTGTTCATTAATCGCATACGGTGCGTTTAGCCCTATGTATTCCTGAATGCCAGCTTTTTCGGAACTAGACATCCTCGCTTTTGTTTTCAGCTTAAAATTTTGGGTCTGTTGCCCTTAGGATGAAGGTTCCACTGCTGAGGAGTTCTGGCTTCAACAACTTATGCCTTATTATTAGTTTTAGTATTCTTATTTGTTTAATTTTGTAAATCTCTTATGTATATCCCCCTATATATATATATAATCTTTCTGCAGGATGTAGAAAGCATGGGCCGATCCAAGGAGGGGGCCATGGTGAATAGTGAAAATACCCCTTTTTGAGCAAAAATGCAAAAAATTTCCCTTATAATACATACAAACCACGTTTTAAAAAATAACTTGTAAAAGTTTCCAGGAGAGGGTCCACTACCTCTCATTTTCTCCAACATCAATCAAGATTGGCCTAAATTTTGTTTTGAGTGCTTGAGTTTGCAAATGTTTCCGGGAGAGAACTCCTCCCTCCCTCCCTAACATCATTGAAAGTCTTCAAGAATTACGTTTCTGGAGATTCAATTTCAAAAATTGCTTTTTATCACTGAAGTTTTAAGAATTTAATTTCTAAAATTTATTGAGAGAAAGCCTTCGAATTCCCTCTTTTTACGTCCCACAAATATTACCTAAATCAGAGTTCTGAGTACTTCAGCTTTGAAGGGGGAGGGGGACCCGAACCCCTCTCCACTCTCTGTTCATTAAAGATGGTCTAAAGTTGCGCTTTTAAGACTCCAGTTTCGGAATTTCGCCTAAAGAGAGCCCCTCCCCCCTCTTGACATTGCCAAAGACAGTCTAAAGATTTTTGACCTTCTCTTTTTAGAGTTTGCAGAGGAGAAATCTCGAACCAATCTTAGCTTCAAAAATGGCTTACAATTAAGTTTTCCGATTTTTTGTTCTGGGGCCCTTGAGTAGCTCCCCCCCCCCTCTTAGATTTATTGTTTTAAGACCTCAGTATCGTAGGAATTTGCGGATTTACCCTCTTTGCAAGAGCAACGTTTTTTCGCTAACTCATGCTGCCGCTATTTTTTCCGGTTTCCTTTCTCTCTCTCTCCCCCCCCTATTTCCATTCTAGCGAGTGTTAGATTGAAAGTCATTGGAATTTAGAGATTCTTCAAGTCTTAGAATATTTAACCAGAAACATGCAAAAAATGCAGGAACAGATACCCATCGGTGTTTCAAACAAGCTTGAAATTTTTTCTCCGATTCTTTCCAGAATTCCCATTTTCATTGAAATCTTCAAAATCCCCGACAGTTCCAGTTTTACCTGGTATGAAGACGCCCTTTGATGTGGCGTGAATATTTCATCCCGTCAGCAATCACTCTCAATCGGTGATTCAAATTCAACTCTAAAAGACAATTTAAATACAAATACAAAAGTGACGACCAGCATCAGGCTCTGGGCTCAGCTTAAAGAGCGATTAATTTTAAGAGCGCGCCTAATTTTCATTGATGCGTGTAAAGTTTGCGAAAAAAAAAACACAAATGGGAAAAAAACGAAAGGATGATCGAAAAGAGCAAGTGAAAAATGGAGACAAAAGGCGATCAATTCAAAAAATTAGCGAGAATAGCGAGCAACTCCGCGGTATGTAATGCAGTGAGTTGGAAATAACAGAGCTACCTAAAAAAAGTCAAACGGCGCGAGTCTAAAAGCCACTCCTCCAAAAGCACGTTGCAAACAAAACAAGCCCATGGCGGAAAATCGAGACAATGTTGATTTAAATTCGTGGTTATAGAAAGGTCCAGTTATTAAAGCATATTTTTCAAACACTCAATTTTTTTAGTAAAAACTGAAGGGTCTTTCAATGAACTGAAAGGATTTCTTTCTGTCCCGACCTCCGTCTCGGAAATTTTGTCCAAAACGGAAATCCGTCCTGAGACGGAAGGTCTTGCACCCATGATTTGGGCGCAGGCAATAATTTACAGACTGCAGAATCCAGCTGGTGCACAATACTCTAGGTACTTCACTCTCGTCTAAGTCTAACAACAGCATGCATGCTGAAAAATAAGTAAAAGTCGAATGAATCTAAAGTAAAATTTACTTGCAATTTATTTTGAGAACCAAGAAAATAAAGGTTTTGTTTTACTAGTACGTGCACTGAAAATATTCATATAATTGTTAGTCCAGAAGTGACCGCTATAATTTAGTTTTTAAGTATGAAGTCAGGAAATGGTAAACGTACTTTGAAGTAAATGGCATAAAACTTCAAGTAGTTTTAAATAAAAAGTCGTTAAAAGCATGTAAACATTTAAACAAAGTAGAAATTATGAAAAAATAGATGAAACAATCTATTGACAATATAGCTTGAAAAATTAAAAAGGGACAAAATCACAATGACGAGCCAAACACGAAATTTAAAGTGAGAGACCAATCTCCTGGAGAAACGGGAACAACTTGGGATGGAGCGAGTCCCCTAGCAACTCCTTCAAAGATGGATTAATTATCATTAAAATATTCAAAACTTATTTCATTAAGATTTGGGCAGTTACTTAAAGTATGTAACACTGTCTGATATTACATTACATGTGTTCTCATAGATTAAATATACCTCTGAAGTGAGTGAACCTTGAGTGATGTAACGAAATAGACATCTTTTTTCTACTGTTGTCGCAAATTAAAATGCCTCAGCCTCACAGCATATGATTTTAATTAACAATCCATGTGTCTTGCTACGTCTCTCAAAGTAATTCCATGTTCCTCTTGATTAATTAGACGAAGATTCCCAACAACTCATAATAGACACATCTGGACAAAACTTTCGCCCTAGACTGTAACCCCCAGGGCCAGAAGGAGCGACTCCTCTAAAACTTCCTCCAGTTAGATCTATTTTCGTACTAAAAATGTATTGAACTTGTGACTCACTTCTTAAATCATATGCTCCAATCCCTTCGATCCATCCCCTCAGAAAATGCCGTCTCCTGTCAGTTAAAATTCTATCATTATGTCTTTGAATTTATGTGCTCCCGTCCAGTGTCGAATAATGCGCTCTATGGACTAAGAAGTATTTCTTATTCTAGTTACAGATAAGTCTTCAAGCAATGATTTTTCCGGGTTTAGCGTTCCCATAGGTTGAAAATCTCCTTCAACTTTTGTACATCCTTATCCTTTAAACTCGCGGTATTCTTCCCATGGTTCTTCCTTGTAGATGAAGTGGTCAAAGTTTTCTCTGATATCACTCACAGCATTCCGAGCCTCAGTCTCACAACTGATACGGAAGGAAAACTTTGAAGAGAGAATTTAAAGAGAAGCCTTATCAAGCTTATTCAATTCTTCGTCAGCGTCACCAGAATTGTACTTCATGAACCTAAGAGTGTCTGCTGCATTGCGAAGGAGGTTCAGTCGTTATGAAAGCAGTTGATTATATTGGTATGCCGGATAAACTTCTTCAGCGGTTCTGAATGCCCCGATTAGAAATTCTGTATTCATTTTTGAGATTCAAGCAAATTTATTTTCCCGGTCCGCAATAAGGCGTCTTAGAAACAATCTTTGTAAAACCTCAGATAATTCTTCCTTTCTTGGAGGATGGGCTTTAAGCAAGTCACTACCAACTCTTGCAAACAATGGAAGAAATTTCTAGTCACCAATGATAGCAGGTAAGTCTGAGTTCGCTAGGGACTTCACCGCAAGCAACTAAGACACTAAGCTCTGTCAACGCAGACTCTGGACGCTTTGCGACATGTCACGAGTGACTTATGCCAGCACTCTGAACTCACCCTTGCTGTAAATAGGAAATCTGTATCTGGTCTTAAATTGGCACTGTTTGCACAAGTATAGGGTGGCTGGTCACTAATTTTATCTGCGACAGTTGCAAGGCTCGATAAAGCAGCAGTACCTAGTTGTACTGGACACACAAATGAGCGTGGACGAACGGCAGAAATTATGGCATGACCAGTAGTAATAGTTTTTCTCTCATTTTCCTTTTACTTTTTGATTTTTTATGATGAATGATTTCTTAGACCAGAAGCTTAAGTCTATCAGGTATTAGGTCGACTGCAACATGAATTTCGCAACTGATGGGAACTGAGCACAATTATAGCTACGAGCTTTCACATCACGGCGAATTATTGCAGCTGCAGTTTTGATTATTCTTTTCTTCTACTTCATTTAACTTCTGATTTTTATGCCAGGAGTCCGATAAAATACAAGAAGCTTTTCCCATAAAGCAATTTGCGCTTCAAATGAATCTCAGAATATGGTTCAATATCCGAGCTTAGACTGCAAAACAATTCCGTTAAATCTTTTAATCTGTACAGACATTCATCATTGTCTTCCACATATTGGCATAAATTTTCAAATCCAATCAGTTGATCCTCCTTTTGTAGTGGTTTCTCCTGGTTTTGTAGAACCGTTTGACCTGGAATTTGAAGTAACAGTACCTAGGATATCTTCCATCTGGATGAATAAGATCGTGGGGGCGTTTATAGTCTCAGAAGCACTTCTTTACCCCAAGCACACTGTTTCTTTTTAGCAAAATCTCTAAGTCATCAATCAGCTCCTTCTCTGCTAAACCCCATTGTTGTCGATATAGGTTCCTGCATTTAGAGGGATCAGTGCACTTGAGACTACAAAGAAAACAAAGTTTTAAACTCAAATTCAGAACATGCTTGTTTTGTAGGGGATTCTTCTTCAGAAACTGATGATTATTTGGGATTTCTCGTGTAATTTTTACGACTTTCTCCATGCACTTGAATGACCGCATTTATCTTTCACTCCATCCATTCGAATTTCACTACATTCCTTGATTCATTTAATCCCCTTTTTAGCCAAGGTTCTGGTTCGAGTCCAGAAACTCGAGATTTCCCAAGGAAAATGTAAGATACTTCTGCATATTGTTAGGGATGCGAGAAATTTTCTTCTATTTAATCTTACCAATGCCACTCTTCAGCAGATAACCGTCATAATTTTTTAAATTATGCATGATAATGTTTTTTTTTATTTTATAATTTAAATTACAGGAATTATGTGCGGCGCTTCTATAATTTCCAGTCAAGTGATCATGATCACGAACTTTGTCCGATTTCAATAGTTCTTGGCATATGTGGCAAATTTCAGCCTGCTGAAAT
Source organism: Uloborus diversus (assembly GCF_026930045.1). Classification (NCBI taxonomy): domain Eukaryota; kingdom Metazoa; phylum Arthropoda; class Arachnida; order Araneae; family Uloboridae; genus Uloborus; species Uloborus diversus. The sequence continues at coordinate 26,270,946 of NC_072739.1, forward strand.
TCATGTTCTTCGTGAACTTCTATTTTCATAGGTATTGGGTTTTTTAAAATGTTTTCAATGTAGCGCTCCTCATTTAGCATATTATCTATGAATTTATCGATTGCATTTTTCCCTCTATATACAGTCGGGAGTTAACCTATCCTTAAACCAAATAAACAATCTGATAAACCTGAGAGCTATAGACCTATAGCTCTCACTAGTTGCCTATGTAAAGTCATGGAACGGATGGTAAACGCCAGACTGATGCACATTCTGGAGTCACACCATCTCATATCCTCATATCAAAGTGGGTTTAGGCGTGGCAGATGCACAATAGACAATCTAATGCTTCTCGAAACATCAGTAAGAGAAGCATTTCTTAAACGAAAAAATCTTGTGAGCGTATTTTTCGATATTGAAAATGCATACGACCGTACCTGGAGGTATGGGATCCTCAAAACCCTTCATGACTATGGGTTGCGAGGTAATTTACCCATCTTTCTCTCCAATTTTCTGAAACATCGTTCTTTTCGTGTACGCGTCAAGTCTGTTCTGTCGGATACCTTCATTCAAGAAGGAGTACCCCAGGGGAGTGTACTAAGCGTAACTCTATTCATTATAGCAATCAATAGCTTAATTGACGAATTGCCCCCCGCCATAAAAGGCCCCCCGTGTCCGTTTACCTTGTCGTGGTGGGGGGGCTTGCGGTGTGGTGAGTTCGGGGCGAGCTCTTGGGAGGAGTCGTGAACCCCCAGTTGCTCAAACAGAATATCGGCGGGAGGGGATTTTTCTCCCTTCCTTCCCTCATCACACTTACCAAATGCGGACGAAAACCCCTAAGCCAAGGCGTGTCAACCGTGCCGATGGCTGCGTGGTACCGGGGGTAGTCGGTGCCTCAAACGGGAGACTTCAGGGATAGCAGGCGAACCCTGTCGTACGCAGCCTTACCTCTGTGTGGGGGGCTACACAGGGGTTAGACCCCATATTTTCCCCCTAGTTCTCTGGTTCGTTTATGGATGAAAACTCAAAGAACTGGTGTAAAAGCCTTACCCCTGTGCAGGGGGGCTACACAGGGGCTAGACCCCAGTTTTTCCCCTCAGTTCCCAGGTTAATCCATGGATGAAAACATAAAAAATACCTCTCCCCCTTGTGGGGAGCGTCAGAATGAATCGTATACCTCCGCAAAATTTTTCGTTATCAAAAGAAATGAAAACCTTACATTTACTGCTGTATCTCCTTTTCTAATCAACAAAGCTCTTGTAAATCTAATCGGCGAATTTAAATCAGTAAAAAAAACACGAACAGGCGAACTTTTGGTAGAAATAAAAGATAATAAACAAATTCAACTCATACTAGCTATTAAACAATTAGGTCCTTATCTTTGCACTGTTACAGCAATTTTCTGAAACATCGTTCTTTTCGTGTACGCGTCAAGTCTGTTCTGTCGGATACCTTCATTCAAGAAGGAGTACCGCAGGGAAGTGTACTAAGCGTAACTCTATTCATTATAGCAATCAATAGCTTGATTGTCCAATTGCCTCCCGCTGTAAAAGGTACCATGTTCGTGGATGATTTTCAAATTTCTTTCTCATCAACGAGCATGAGTATCGTTGAAAGACAACTTCAAATTGCAATCAATAAAGTAACCCAATGGGCGGAAGAAAATGGCTTCACTTTCTCTGCTCAAAAAACATTCTGTATCCACTTCTGCCGAAAAAGAGGCCTTCACCCTGACCCAAATCTCCTCCTCAATAATCAACCAATAGCTGTAAAAGAACAAGGAAAATTCCTTGGTCTCACACTTGACAATAAACTAAAATTTATACCGCATATACAAGAGTTAAAAAAGAAATGTTCATTAAAATTAAATATCCTTAAAGTCTTAGCGAACACTTCTTGGGGTGCTAATACTGAGTCTCTGCTAAGAATATACAGGGCTTTGATACGCTCAAAACTTGATTACGGATGTCAAATTTATGGTTCCGCTGCTAAAACCTATCTGAAAGGTCTGGATCCAATACATAATCAAGCACTACGCATCTGCACAGGAGCCTTTCGAACTTCGCCTATCAACAGTCTTCATATCCTTGCACACGAACAATCTCTAAACAATAGACGCCTCAAACTTTCTTTAAATTTTTACTTCAAAATAAAACCTTGCACTAATCACCCACTACATCTCCATATTTTTAACCCATGTAATGCTGCTTTATTTCTAAACCGGCCTTCGATGACCCCAACATTTGGGATCCGAATGCGTCGGGTACTCTCAGACCTGCAGCTACCAGATTTTAAAACCGTCAACACAATAAACCTAATTGAACCATGGTGCGAAGTCATACCTTCTATAATTAATGATTTATCAGAATTCCCAAAACAAACTACTGCAGACACAGTTTATCAACAAGTCTTTAATGAGATCAAAAGCAAGTATTCTGGTTACAAACACATTTTTACTGACGGATCAAAAGCAAACAATCACGTCGGCTTTTCAACAATAATTAATGATCAAGTTACGGCAGAAAAACTAAACACATCTTGCTCGGTATTTACTGCAGAAATAAAAGCTATTTTTTCATCGCTACAATCAATAACCCAATCCGCCTACAAAAAGTGGGTGATATTCACTGACTCCAAGAGTTCAGTGGAAGCCATCACTCACTGCAATAATAATAGCCATCCTATAGTCATCCAGTCATATCTTTTATACAAAAACCTTATGTAAAATAATTTTGAAATTACCTTTTGTTGGGTCCCTGGTCATGTGGGTATTGCAGGCAATGAGGCAGCCGATTCAGCTGCCAGAGCTGCAAGTATCCTGGTCGATAATAGTGTCCCTTTCGATGATATCAAAAATGCCATCGTTGTAAGCCTCAACACGTATTGGCAGGGGTCGTGGAATTCAGAAATCGAAAATAAATTACATTCAATCCAGCCCTCCACTAGAGGTTTCAGATCATTAAATATCACCAGGAGAGAACAAGTCTTATTAGCTCGACTTCGCATTGGACATACCAGATTCACCCACAAATATCTCTTATGTCATGAACCAGTTCCAACATGCATTACATGTGATGTAAATCAGACAGTGTTGCACATTTTATGCAACTGCCCAAATTTTAATCGAATTCGTTATAAATATTTTAATAATTTTAACCCATCTTTGAAGGAGTTGCTGGGGGATCCACCCCATCGCAATTTGTACTCCTTCCTCCAGGAGATTGGATTCTCCTTTTTAATTTAGTGTTTGTCTGGTCATTATGTGATTTCGTCCTTCCTTTGTTTTTCAAGATATTTTTTCGCCCATTTTGTCTTTATTTTCAAATTGTTTAAATGTTTTTATCGAATGCACTTTTTTAATATTGACACTTGAAGTTTTATGCTTTCCCCTTCAAAATATGCTTCTATTTACTATATTCTTTAATAAAAAATAAATAGCACATAATAAAATATCGTTTGGCGCAGTATAGCCCTCAAGGGCTCTTGCGCCATAAAAATCAAACCAACCAACCAACCAACCGCCATAAAAGGTGCCATGTTCGTGGATAATTTTCAAATTTCTTTCTCATCAACAAGCATGCGTATCATTGAAAGACAACTTCAAATTGCAATCAATAAAGTAACCCAATGGGCAGAAGAAAATGGGTTCACTTTCTCTGCTCAAAAAACATTCTGTATCCAGACCTGCAGCTATCGGATTTCAAAACCGTTAACACAATAAAACTAATTGAACCATGGTGCGAAGTCATACCTTCTATAATCAATGATTTCTCAAAATCCCCAAAACAAACTACCGCTAATACAGTTTATCAACAAGTCTTTCATAGATCAAAAGCAAGTATTCTGGTTATAAACACATTTTCACTGACGGATCAAAAGCAAACGATCACGTCGGGTTTTCCAGAATAATTAATGATCAAGTTACGGCAGAAAAATTAAACATATCTTGCTCTGTATTTACTGCAGAAATAAAAGCTATATTTTCATCTCTAGAATCAATAGCCCAATCTGTTCATAGAAAGTGGGTGATATTCACTGACTCAAAGAGTTCAGTGGAAGCCATCACTCATTGCAATAATAACAGCCATCCTATAGTCATCCAGTCATATCTTTTATACAAAAACCTTATGCAAAATAATTTTCGTATTCTTTTTTGTGGGAGCCCTGGTCATGTAGGCATTGCAGGCAATGAGGCAGCCGACTCAGCTGCCAGAGCTGCAAGTATCCTGGTCGATAATAGTGTCCCTTTCGATAACATCAAAAACGCCGTCGTTGTAAGCCTCAACACGTATTGGCAGTGGACGTGGAATTCAGAAATCCAAAATAAATTGCATTCGATCCAGCCCTCCACTAGAGGTTTTAAATCATTAAATATCACCAGGAGAGAACAAGTCTTATTAGCTCGACTTCGCATTGGACATACCAGATTCACCCACAAATATCTCTTATGTCATGAACCAGTTCCAACATGCATTACCTGTGATGTAAATCAGACAGTGTTGCACATTTTATGCAACTGCCCAAATTTTAATCTAAGTCTCTATAAATATTTTAATAATTTTAACCCATCTTTGAAGGAGTTGCTGGGGGAGCCACCTCATCGCAATTTGTACTCCTTCCTCCAGGAGATTGGATTCTCCTTTTTAATTTAGTGTTTGTCTGGTCATTATGTGATTTCGTCCTTCCTTTGTTTTTCAAGATATTTTTTCGCCCATTTTGTCTTTATCTTCAAATTGTTTAAATGTTTTTATCGGTTGCACTTTTTAATATTGGCACTTGAAGTTTTATGCTTTCTCCTTCAAAATATGCTTTTATTTACCTTATTCTTTAATGAAAAATAAATAGCATATAATAAAATATCGTTTGGCGCAGTATAGCCCTCAAGGGCTCTTGCGCCAAAAAAATCAAATCAATCAATCAATAAGCAATTAATTATATGATAAGTGATAACTTAAGAGATCGTCCCGATTTGTCGATTACATACTGCGACATTCATCCCGTGCTCCTACGCGTACGTGTCCCGAATGCACATTTTCCCTACATATTAAAAATATTTACCTCCCAAACTTCCTTGGTATCAATAACAAACATTTTTTAACTCAAAAATTTTTGATGAACAGAAAGAAAAATTTACCTCAATTTGTGTGCTGAAGTTCTGCGGTGGATAGTCTGCAGACGTCTGGAGAGTCCTTCCCTTGGCTTAGTTCCTCCTGGCCCGCTTACGCAGGGAGTCTGCGGGGGCCAGGTAGCGCTCCGGCGCTCGCCTCTGCCGCTTGCCAACGACGATCAGTCCAGGGTCAGCAACAAGCGCCCATTGGCGCCGCCTGGCCGGTCGAGGCTGCGGCAGTTGAGCACCACCAGGGGCTGCCTGCAGGGCTGCTGGGGCAGGAGGAGGAGTGACCGATGGTCCGGAGGTGGTGGTGGTTGTTGGTCCGGAGGTGATGGTCGTTGTTGGTCCGGAGGTGGTGGTTGTTGTTGGTCCGGTGGTGATGTTGGCAGTTGATGGTCCAGTGGTGGTGTTGTCGCTTGTTGGTCCAGAGGTCGTGGTGGTGATTGGTCCGGAGGTGGAGGATGTCGAACCGGCGCTGGTGGAGGATGGTCCGGCCGCCGAAGGAGAGTTGGGTGGTGTGGTAGCATCTAAATCTGCATCTGCATCAATGTTTTGATCTGGGGGAGAGGCTGTGGGTGGATAGATATTTACCTGTACAGGTGAATTGGGGGACACAGGGGGGCTGGGGGGATCGGTGGCGGGATCTGCGTCCTCCGCGGAATCTTCGGTGTCGTCAGCAGCCACGTTGAAGAACTGTGATTGGCGCCGGGAGGTGGGTGAGGTGGGTGGTGTTGATTATTGCCGGCTGTTCCCCGGCACTTGCAGGAGGTTGGCCGGCGAAATTCTGGTCTGAGTCCAATCAGCATCTGTTGGTGAGAGGGAAAGAAAGATGTTGCTCAGGAAAACATTTGAAGAATTTTGGGGAGCAAACGTTCAACCAACTCAACAATTTTAGGCACTGTTTTGAATACGCAGGCCAGACACTGTGTGACCGAACGTGATCTAGTTGCTGGCATGGCGCCGCATTTTCCTGCATGTAATCCGTGGGTTAGCTGTTAAAAAAGTAAAATGAATGAGGTGCGGATCACAGGCTGCCACGGATCATGTGTGGGTTTTTTTCTCGACACCGAGGCATTGAACCTCGACATTTGAGGCAGGATTCGCAATGAGAGATAGTTACCAGTCTTCTTTACTAATAATAAAAACTGAAAGTCTCTCCTTCCAGATCTCCGTCTGTCTGTCGGATCTCTGACGCGGATGGCGTTCAGGCGATTCTCATGAAATATGCCAGAGTTAGTTTGTAGCATGGGGGTGTGCACCTCGAAGCGATTTTTTGAAAATTCGATGTGGTTCTTTTTCTATTCCAATTTTAAGACCCCCCGTGTCCGTTTACCTTGTGGTGGGGGGGGGGGGGCTTGCGGTGTGGTGAGTTCGGGGCGAGCTCTTGGGAGGAGTCATGAACCCCCAGTTGCTCAAAAAGAATATCGGCGGGAGGGAATTTTTCTCCCTTCCTTCCCTCATCACACTTACCAAATACGGACGAAAACCCCTAAGCCAAGTCGTGTCAACCGTGCCGATGGCTGCGTGGTACCGGGGGTAGTCGGTGCATCAAACGGGAGACTTCAGGGATAGCAGGCGAACCCTGTCGTACGCAGCCTTACCTCTGTGTGGGGGGCTACACAGGGGCTAGACCCCATCTTTTCCCCCTAGTTCTCTGGTTCGTTTATGGATGAAAACTCAAAGAACACTTCTCCCCCTTGTGGGGAGCGTCAGAAAGACTCGTTCAGCTCTGCAAAATTTTTTATAATCAAAAGAAATGAAAACCTAACATTCACTGCTGTCTCCCCATTCTTAATTAACAAAGCTTTAATAAATCTCATCGGTGAGTTCCAATCGGTTAAAAAATTACGTACAGGTGAATTATTATCCGAAATAAAGCATCCTAAACAAGTTCAACCTATTCTTGCAATCAAACAACTAGGCCCATACCTTTGTACAGTTTCAGCACACTTAACATTAAACTTTTCTCGGGGAATCACTTCGGAGCTAGACCTTCTATTTACATCAGAGAAGGAAATTCTAGAGGAAATGCAAGATCAACACGTATGTGGAGTGAAGAGGATAACTATCAAACGCAACGGCGAAATGCAGAATACGAAGCACATCATTCTGACTTTTAGTACACCTATCCTCCCTTCACGTGTCAAAGCTGGTTATCTCTCTTGTCCAGTGAGACCTTACATCCCAAATCCACTACGATGTTTTAATTGCCAGCGTTTTGGACATTCCAAGCTGTCATGCCGTGGTACAGGAACCTGTGCCAGATGTGCTGAGCCCGGCCACGACAGCAATGAATGCTCAAAGGAATTTAAATGCGTCAACTGCAAAGGAGACCACCTCTCATACTCTAGAAAGTGCCCTAAATGGCTAAACGAAAAGGAAATACAGGTCATCAAAACCATTCAAAAAATATCATATCCAGACGCGAGAAAAATTGTCCAATCTCGTACACCTACAACTGGACTTTCATATTCTGCTGCTGTAAAAAAAGTATTCAACTCCATAAGCACACAAACTGAACCTTCAGTAAACAAAGTAACCAGCAATAAAATACCGAACTCACCTAATGCTATAACTGTAAACACAACCAAATCAAATAAAAAAAAAATAATAGCCCCAAATCTTCTTTTCAGAAAACTAATCAAAATCAACAACAAATAAAAAAAACAGATAATGTATCTGTTATTGTTAATCAAAACAAACCATCCAGTCAGAACTCGAAAAAACTAATTGAAAAAAAGAAACTTTTACAAACGCGCACAAAAATCGGGGAAGCCTCTAAACAGAGGCCCCCAAAATTTTATAACTTTAGAAAGGAGGACTTTTTGCTTTCTAGCAAGAAAGTAAAATTGACCAAATCACAAATAGAAACACTCCAACAACCTCCTCCCCAGGAGGAGGACGAGGATGTTGACTTCGAAGATCTTCCGCCATCCGACGATGATGGGTGGACGGACCATCTTCCCTCATGAGCTGCTCCCTCTCTTTCCGGCCGTTTCTCCTTCCTTTTTTCTCCATGGCCCTGAGCATTCTCTCTTGGAATTGTCAGAGTTACTCGCATAATGTCACAGACAACAAAGATCTTGTCAAATACCACCAACCGGCCATATTTTGTCTGCAAGAAACATTTCTGTCCCCTGCTGATAGACCGAGGTTGAAAGGTTTTGACATGTACCGCAAGGACTGCCTGTCAGGTGACCTTCGTTGTGGAGGAGTGGCATTGCTAATCACTAATGATTATGCATCCAGCCAGCTCAATATCAACACATCCCTGCAAGCAGTAGCTGCGCGCGTTCACCTTCACTCGCTGTTTACAATCTGTTCTGTATATAATCCACCTTCTTACTATTTGACAGGCGTGGAATTGCAAACACTTGTTGATCAACTTCCTCCCCCATTTGTCCTCTTGGGGGATTTTAATGGCCATAATCCTCTCTGGGGAAGCCCAGCCTCCAACAGCAGAGGTTTAATTATTGAAAACTTGATTGAAGACAATGATCTATGTGTGCTTAACGACGGTGAAAATACCTATTTCCACCTTCCTACGCAAACCTACCATGCCATCGATCTTGCAATATCCTCACCTTCCTTTCTGCCACTTTGGGATTTCCAGGTGCAGGGTGGTCTCTACACCAGTGGCCACTTTCCAATCAAAATAACTTATACTGGACGCTGCAGCTATCAGCAGCATCAGCAAGGCCGTCTTCGCATTGATCGAGCTGATTGGACAGCATTTACCCAGTTACCAGAAATTAAATCAGAAGACGTGACTGATATTGATATCGATGTAGCGGTAAAGCGAGTAACCGACATCATCTTAAACGCAGCTAACGCTGCTATACCAAAATCCACTAAAGGCAGGATCAAGTTTCCTAAGCCTTGGTGGAACCTTGATTGTCAGGAGGCTCATAAGAAACAAAAAAAGGCATGGAGCACGTTTCGTCGTTATCCAACCACACAAAATCTCGTGGCACTTAAACGAGCTCGTGCTGAAGCTCGAAGGATTCGACGGAAGAGCCAGCGGGACTCGTGGCAGACCTATGTCAGCACAATCACGACGTCCACCCCATCAAAGACCGTATGGGGTAAAATAAAAAAAATCGTTGGCAGCTACAATACATCTTGTGCACCCATTCTGGAGAATAATGGTCGTATTTTATCCGATTACAAGGAGGTGGCTGACTGCATGGGGTCTTATCTGGCAGAAGTCTCCAGTGCAAATAACTATTGCTCAAAATTTTTAACCATCAAATCACGCAAAGAACAAAAAGTTCTAGATTTTAATTCAAACATTTTTAATCAATACAACACAAAATTCACCCTTCATGAACTAAATACTGCCTTACAAAAATCAAGAAACTCATCAACTGGTCCAGATCAAATTCACAATAGCATGTTAAAAAATCTAAGCAGGTCTTCGTTAGAAAATATTCTGCAGCTTTTTAACATAATTTATTCTGAACATAGATTCCCAAAATCCTGGAGGCAAGCAATAGTTATCCCTATCCTTAAACCAAACAAACAATCTGATAAACCTGAGAGCTATAGACCTATAGCTCTCACTAGTTGCCTATGTAAAGTCATGGAACGGATGGTAAACGCCAGACTGATGCACATTCTGGAGTCAGACCATCTCATATCCTCATATCAAAGTGGGTTTAGGCGTGGCAGATGCACAATAGACAATCTAATGCTTCTCGAAACATCAGTAAGAGAAGCATTTCTTAAACGAACACATCTCGTGAGCGTATTTTTCGATATTGAAAAAGCATACGACCGTACCTGGAGGTATGGGATCCTCAAAACCCTTCATGAGTATGGGTTGCGAGGTAATTTACCCATCTTTCTCTCCAATTTTCTGAAACATCGTTCTTTTCGTGTAGGCGTCAAGTCTGTTCTGTCGGATACCTTCATTCAAGAAGAAGGAGTACCCCAGGGGATTGTACTAAGCGTAACTCTATTCATTATAGCAATCAATAGCTTAATTGACGAATTGCCCCCCGCCGTAAAATGTACCATGTTCGTGGATGATTTTCAAATTTCTTTCTCATCAACGAGCATGAGTATCATTGAAAGACAACTTCAAATTGCAATCAATAAAGTAACCCAATGGGCGGAAGAAAATGGCTTCACCTATCTGAAAAGTCTGGATCCAATACATAATCAGGCTTTGCGCATGTGCACTGGAGCGTTTCGAACTTCGCCTATCAATAGTCTTCATATCCTTGCACACGAACAATCTCTAAACAATAGACGCCTCAAACTTTCTTTAAATTTTTACTTCAAAACAAAACCCTGCACCAATCACCCACTACATCTCCATATTTTTAATCCATCTAATGTTGCTTCATTTCTACACCGGCCTTCGATGACCCCAACATTTGGGATCCGAATGCGTCGGGTACTCTCAGACCTGCAGCTATCGGATTTCAAAACCGTTAACACAATAAAACTAATTGAACCATGGTGCGAAGTCATACCTTCTATAATCAATGATTTCTCAAAATTCCCAAAACAAACTACCGCTAATACAGTTTATCAACAAGTCTTTCATGAGATCAAAAGCAAGTATTCTGGTTATAAACACATTTTCACTGACGGATCAAAAGCAAACGATCACGTCGGCTTTTCCACAATAATTAATGATCAAGTTACGGCAGAAAAATTAAACATATCTTGCTCTGTATTTACTGCAGAAATAAGAGCTATATTTTCATCTCTAGAATCAATAGCCCAATCTGTTCATAGAAAGTGGGTGATATTCACTGACTCAGAGTTCAGTGGAAACCATCACTCATTGCAATATTAACAGCCATCCTATAGTCATCCAGTCATATCTTTTATACGAAAACCTTATGCAAAATAATTTTCGTATTCTTTTTTGTGGGAGCCCTGGTCATGTAGGCATTGCAGGCAATGAGGCAGCCGACTCAGCTGCCAGAGCTGCAAGTATCCTGGTCGATAATAGTGCCCCTTTCGATGACATCAAAAACGCCGTCGTTGTAAGCCTCAACACATATTGGCAGGGGACGTGGAATTCAGAAATCCAAAATAAATTGCATTCGATCCAGCCCTCCACTAGAGGTTTTAAATCATTAAATATCACCAGGAGAGAACAAGTCTTATTAGCTCGACTTCGCATTGGACATACCAGATTCACCCACAAATATCTCTTATGTCATGAACCAGCTCCAACATGCATTACATGTGATGTAAATCAGTGTTGCACATTCTATGCAACTGCCCAAATTTTAATCTAATTCGTTATAAATATTTTAATAATTTTAACCCATCTTTGAAGGAGTTGCTGGGGGAGCCGCCCCATCGCAATTTGTACTCCTTCCTCCAGGAGATTGGATTCTCCTTTTTAATTTAGTGTTTGTCTCGAACTTATGTGATTCCGTCCTTCCTTTGTTTTTCAAGATATTGTTTTGCCCATTTTGTCTTTATCTTCAAATTGTTTAAATGTTTTTATCGGTTGCATTTTTTAACACTAGCACTTGAAGTTTTATGCTTTCTTCTTCAAAATATGCTTTTATTTACCTTATTCTTTAATGAAAAATAAATAGCATATAATAAAATATCGTTTGGCGCAGTATAGCCCTCAAGGGCTCTTGCGCCATAAAAATCAAACCAACCAACCAACCAAAACGAATTTACTATTGCTGAAAAAAAAATATGTGTACTGGATTAGGAGATAAATACTAATTTGCATTGTAAATCAAAAGTAAAACAAAAATAAAACAAATTTATTATTGTTGAAAAAAAAAATATGTTGACTGGATTAGCAGATCAATACTAATTTGCATTGTAAATTAAAAGTTAAACTAAAGGAAGTGTAATATTTCAGTTACATAAAATCAGTTGTTCAATGGATTAAGCAATTAATTATATGATAAGTGATAACGTAAGAGATCGTCCCGATTTGTCGATTACATACTGCGACATTACATCCCGTGTTCCTACGCGTACGTGTCCCGAATGTACATTTTCCCTACATATTAAAAATATTCACCTCCTAAACTTCCTTGGTATCAATAACAAACATTTTTTAACTCAAAAATTTTTGATGAACAGAAAGAAAAATTTACCTCAATTTGTTTGCTGAAGTTCTGCGGTGGATAGTCTGCAGACGTCTGGAGAGTCCTTCCCTTGGCTTAGTTCCTCCTGGCCCGCTTACGCAGGGAGTCTGCAGGGACCTGGTAGCGCTCCGGCGCTCGCCTCTGCCGCTTGCCAACGACGATCAGTCCAGGGTCAGCAACAAGCGCCCACTGGCGCCGCCTGGCCGGTCGAGGCTGCGGCAGTTGAGCACCACCAGGGGCTGCCTGCAGGGCTGCTGGGGCAGGAGGAGGAGTGGCCGATGGTCCGGAGGTGCTGGTGGTTGGTGGTCCGGAGGTGATGGTCGTTGTTGGTCCGGAGGTGGTGGTTGTTGTTGGTCCGGTGGTGATGTTGGCAGTTGATGGTCCAGTGGTGGTGTTGTCGCTTGTTGGTCCAGAGGTCGTGGTGGTGGTTGGTCCGGAGGTGGAGGATGTCGAACGGCGCTGGTGGAGGATCGTCCGGCTGCAGAAGGAGAGTTGGGTGGTGTGGTAGCATCTAAATCTGTGTTGGCATCTAAATCTGCATCTGCATTAATGTTTTGATCTGGGGGAGAGGCTGTGGGTGGATAGATATTTACCTGTACAGGTGAATTGGGGGACACAGGGGGGCTGGGGGGATCGGTGGCGGGATCTGCGTCCTCCGCGGAATCTTCGGTGTCGTCAGCAGCCACGTTGAAGAACTGTGATTGGCGCCGGGAGGTGGGTGAGGTGGGTGGTGTTGATGATTGCCGGCTGTTCCCCGGCACTTGCAGGAGGTTGACCGGCGAAATTCTGGTCTGTGTCCAATCAGCATCTGTTGGTGAGAGGGAAAGAAAGATGTTGCTCAGGAAAACATTCGAAGAGTTTTGGGGAGCATACGTTCAACCAACTCAACAATTTTAGGCACTGTTTTGAATACGCAGGCCAGACACTGTGTGACCGAACGTGATCTAGTGTCTGGCATGGCGCTGCATTTTCCTGCATATAGTCCGTGGGTTAGCTGTTAAAAAAGTAAAATGAATGAGGTGCGGATCACAGGCTGCCACGGATCATGTGTGGTTTTTTTTCTCGACACCGAGGCATTGAACCTCGACATTTGAGGCAGGATTCGCAATGAGAGATAGTTACCAGTCTTCTTTACTAATAATAAAAACTGAAAGTCTCTCCGTCCGGATCTCCGTCTGTCTGTCGGATCTCTGTGACGCGGATGGCGTTCGGGCGATTCTCATGAAATATGCCAGAGTTAGTTTGTAGCATGGGGGTGTGCACCTCGAAGCGATTTTTTGAAAATTCGATGTGGTTCTTTTTCTATTCCAATTTTAAGAACATTTTCCCGAGAAAAATGATCATAAGATGGGCTAGTAAATTACGAAATTATCGTAACGTGGAACCGTAACATGGGCACGAGCCAATTGGCGTGAAAACTCACCATACATTATTTGTAAATATACAGGCGAACCAAAAGACCTTTTTATTTTCTATTACGGGCAAAGCCGTGCGGGTGGCACTAGTGCATAATATAGATAAACGCCCAAATTGAAACCTCTTTTATTAAACCTTAAAACCACCACCTTTTATTCTGGGGAAAAGTGGTGTGGAAATGATAAAAAGAAAAAAAATGGTTTGCAGGCGTCTGGCCATAAGCTCCTACAGAAAGAAGGCGTTCATCAGAAAAGGTGTATAGAACTAGTTTCTCAAAAATTATTAGATGTCACTAACTCGATCCCTGTCCGAGGCAAGAGAATACGGCCGCTACACGCGTTATCAATCCTCCTAGGGGAATTTCTTTGAAAACATCTCAATAGAGAATAGCTATCGGCGGCGTGCGGCGCGGTATGGGGGTGTAAATAATAAGTGACCCTGAGAACTTTTTCTCATGAAAAGTGTTTTTCGAAAGAATTAGGAATTTCGGCAAGTGCGGCCTGAAGGACACAGCCGAAAGCGCTCGTGTTTCCGCAAATGCATGTGTTCATAGTTCTCTTTGATGACTGCCGATGCTTTATCTCACTCAGACCACACGGGAAGTCTCCTGAGAAAATCACTTCTCGTAAGGAAAGGCTATTTTCGTATATTTGGACCTGATTGGAAAAAATGTTAACTGATGGGAATCCCCCCCCCCCCCTCGCTTTGAACAAAAAAGGAAAAAATGGTCGTTTCCAAAAGGAGGCAGGCTATAGGGGGGGGGGGGGATCCTGCGCTATGCAAATTTTGTTGTTTTTATACCTCATCTGGGGATGGGGAGGTGATGTTTTTGAAACGCAAGTGTGGTAAAGTGGAGTGTATTGCACTACTGCACAACCTTCTTCAAATTTAAGCGGGAAAAATTTCAATAGTTTCTGTTTTATTTATTAATATTAAAGAAACTGAAATAGTACTATAAGTGACAAACATGTACACGCAAAGTATTACAAAAAAATTATCACAGAATGTTTCAAAGCAAACAATTCTTTTGGGGTGATGTAAGACACTCTAAGCGTTAAATCATCGATACCAGCAGGCGATAGAAATTTGACTGCTGGTCACGTTTCACGTCTGATTTTATACTCGATGTTTTTCTGTAACTCGGCAACGATCGGTACGTTACCGCAAAATATCGCTTTGTACCTTTCTTTACATTTTATTGTGTCATTTTTAGCAGTGGCTTGTCACTGGAGGATAATTTGTGGTGTCACTCAACCCCCCCCCCCTCCGCCCCTCCCACCTTCATACACAGAAAAATATTTTAAGTAAACTTGAAGTTCATTCAATTTTCAAGCATGTAATCGCCACCTGTACTCTTTGAGAACGAATATTGTCAAATTTAGTTAAAATTTGATAGCTTTTGAATATAAATATTTATGTTTTAGGAAAAATTTAGTTATTTAGGGAAATATTTTTATTTTTCATAAATTCTTAAATCCATTTAGGGTGCCATCCAGGGTGATGCCCCCTCCCCCTTCGTAGTGACCGCTACTGAATCTTATTGTTTGCTTTTCTTTCTTCCTTTTTCTCTCTCTCTCTATCTTTTTTTTTTTTTTTTTTTTTTTTTGAGCCAATGAACGCTGGCCTGGGCTCCTTAATAAAAAGGGCCCCTAAACTGATCAAGTTGCAATCATGTTGTCAAAACATTCAGTATTTTCTAAATTATTTTGAATATTCACTTCAGTTCTTAGGTTACTAATCTAATTTGTTTCATAGGTTTGTTTCTTGAAAAGAAGCTAACTAAACTAATTAATGTCTTCTATTAGAATGAGGGAAAAGAATTTAACATTTTAAAATCATTCAACATTATAAACTAAAAAATGGACTAAAAACGCCTACGATTTTTGTTCTCATACTAAATGTGTAGTTATTGCAACGAATACTGTATTTGCTCATTTTGATAGAAAGGTCATTTTAAACTAAAATGTGCTGTTTGCCATCATTTAATGATCTGGATGCCGTCGGGGCACAATAACGGATTTACTCATCTTGGTTACTCATTTTTTCGGCTCAACTTGTCTAACATAAATATATTTTTTTCATGTTCTATTTTAAATCCCTCTTGGGGCCATCCCATTTGCAACATTTGAGACATAGTAAATCTGCCACTGTCAGTAGAAGACCATGGTCTCCTTGATCTTCGAAAAATGAATAACAAAGCTTCCTTTCGGTGGGGGCCCATAATTGCTGTGTGTGCCCCGAATCCCACATGTCTAAATCGGTTTCTGTTTGACAGCAGTAAAAGAGGAGATAGAGAGAAAAAAAAGGAGGGGGCCATATTTTGTTTTTCTTTTCTTTATTTTTGTCGAAAAGGGAAATTTTCTGAAATATTTTCAACTTTAAGATTTCTCCGGGGCCCCTCAGAATATGTCGGGGCCCCTAGGCAACTGCCTACATTGCCTATTTAGTAATCCGGCACTGGTTTTGACATATACCGAAAGGACTGCTTGTCAGGCGACCGTCGTTGTGGAGGAGTGGCATTGCTAATCTCTACTGATTACGCATCTCGCCAGCTCAATATCAACACATCCCTGCAAGCAGTACTGCACGCGTTCACCTTCACTCGCTGTTCACAGTTTGCTCTATATATATTCCACCTTCTTACGACTTGAGAAGCGTGGAGATGCAGACATTGGTTGATCAACTTCCTCCCCCCATTTGTCATCTTGGGGGATTTTAGTGGCCATAATCCTCTCTGGAAGAGTTCAGACTCTAACAGCAGAGGTCTAATTATTGAAAACTTTATTGAAGACAACGATCTATGTGTTCTTAACGACGGTGAAAATACCCACCTCCCTACGCAAACCTACCATGCCATCGATCTTGCAATGTCCTCACCTTCCTTTCTGCCACTTTGGGATTACCAGGTGCAGGTTGGTCTCTACACCAGTGGCCACTTTCCAATCAAAATAACATATACTGGACGCTGCAGCTTTCAGCAACATCAGCAAGGCCTTCTTCGCATTGATCGAGCTGATTGGGCAGCATTTACCCATTTGGCAGAAATAAAATCGGAAGACTTGACTGACATTGATATTGATGTAGCGGTAAAGCGAGTAACCGACATTATCTTAAATGCAGCGAACGAACCTCTAAAGGCCGGATCAAATATCCTAAGCCATGGTGGAACTCTGCTTGCCAAGAAGTTCAGAAGAAACAAAAAAAAGCATGGAACACATTTCGTCAAAACCCGACCACACAAAATCTTGTGACACTTAAACGAGCTCGTGCTGAAGCTCGGAGGATTCGACGGAACAGCCAGCGGGACTCGTGGCAGGCCTATGTCAGCACAATCACGACTGTGCACCTCACCCCGCCCAAGACTGTATGGGGTAAAATAAAAAAAAAATCGCTGGAACCTATAGCATATCTTGTGCTCCCATTCTGAAGAAAAATGGTCAACTTTTATCTGATCACAAAGAGGTGGCTGACTGCCTGGCGACTCACGTGGCTGAAGTCTCCAGCGCAAATAACTACTGTTCTAAGTTTTTAGCTATCAAATCACATAAAAAACGAAGAGTTCTTGATTTTAATTCAAACATTATTCATCAATACAACACAAAATTTACCTTTCATGAACTAAATATTGCTTTCCAAAAATCAAGAAACACATCACCTGGCTCTGACGAAATACACAATAGCATGTTAAAAAATCTAAGCAGGTCTTCATTAGAAGAAAATATTCTGCAGCTTTTTAATAGAATTTATTCCGAACATAGATTCCCAAAATCCTGGAGTCAAGCAACAGTTATCCCTAACCTTAAACCAAATAAACTATCTGATAAACCTGAGAGCTATAGACCTATAGCTCTCACTAGTTTCCTATGTAAAGTCATGGAACGGATGGTAAACGCCAGACTGATGCACATTCTGGAGTCACACCATCTCATATGCTCATATCAAAGTGGATTTAGGCGTGGCAGATGCACAATAGACAATCTAATGCTTCTCGAAACATCAGTAGGAGAAGCATTTCTTAAACGAAAACATCTTGTGAGCGTATTTTTCGATATTGAAAAAGCATACGACCGTACCTGGAGGTATGGGATCCTCAAAACCCTGCACGAGTATGGGTTGCGAGGTAATTTACCCATCTTTCACTCCATTTTTCTGAAGCATCGTTCTTTTCGTGTACGCGTCAAGTCTGTTCTGTCGGATACCTTCATTCAAGAAGAAGAAGGACCCCCCCGTGTCCGTTTACCTTGTCGTGGTGGGGGGGCTTGCGGTGTGGTGAGTTCGGGGCGAGCTCTTGGGAGGAGTAGTGAACCCCCAGTTGCTCAAACAGAATATCGGCGGGAGGGGATTTTTTTCCCTTCCTTCCCTCATCACACTTACCAAATGCGGACGAAAACCCCTAAGCCAAGGTGTGTCAACCGTGCCTATGGCTGCGTGGTACCGGGGGTAGTCGGTGCCTCAAACGGAAGGCTTCAGGGATAGCAGGCGAACCCTGTCGTATGCAGCCTTACCTCTGTGTAGGGGGGCTACACAGGGGCTAGACCCCACTTTTCCCCCTAGTTCTCTGGTTTTTTTATGGATATAAACACTAAGAACACTTCTCCCCCTTGTGGGGAGCGTCAGACTGTATATTCGAACTTAGCAAAATTCTTTATCATAAAACGAAGCGACCCAAATTTAAATTTTACAAAAATATCTCCCTTTGTCATCAATAAAGCCTTAAGTCATCAGATAGGTGAATTTCAAACTGTTAAAAAATTACGAAATGGCGAACTTTTAGTCGAAATTAAAGATACCCAACAAGTTTCAAAAATAATGTCAATAAAACAAATTGGATCATACCTAGTCACTGTCTCAGAACATTCAACCCTAAATTTTTCACGCGGCATAATTTCTGAACCTGATCTTCTCTATACCTCAGAAAGTGAAATATTACAGGAAATGCAAGACCAACACGTGAGTGGAGTTAAGAGGATCTCCATCAAACGTAACGGCGAGATGGTAAACACGAAACACATTATTTTAACATTCAGTACACCCATCCTCCCGCATCGTGTTAAAGCCGGCTATCTCTCTTGTCCAGTTCGCCCCTATATTCCAAATCCGCTCCGGTGTTTCAAATGCCAGCGATTTGGACATTCAAAGCTTTCGTGCCGTGGTACTGAAACCTGTGCCAGGTGTGCAGAGCCCGGTCACGATAGCAATAACTGCTCTAAAACATACAAATGCGTTAACTGTAAAGGGGATCACCCTTCATATTCCAGATCTTGCTCAAAATGGCTATCAGAAAAAGAAATCCAGGTTATTAAAACAACCCAAAAAATTTCTTATCCAGAAGCAAGAAAACTAGTCGACTCTCGCACACCCACAGTAGGAATTTCCTACTCTGCAGCAGTAAAAAAGATCTTAAAATCAGCAAGCACTCAGACAGAAACACAAACTGTTAATAATAACACTTCGCTAAACTCCACAACACAGACAAATAAACAAACCTCTTCCTCTAGCAGTAAAACCAATGTAAGTAAAACACAAACCAAAAAATCCACCAATGCAAATATAAATAACACTGCTGTTGAACCATCTAAGAAAACAGTCGAAAAAAAGAAAATTCTCGCACGCGCAAAACTTGGGGTATCCTCCAAACAGAGACCCCCAAAACATTACAATTTTAAAAAGGAGGACTTCTTGCTTACCAGCAAGAAGGTTAAACTAACAAAATCTCCTCCTCTTCCCTCTGACGAAGAAGTAGAGGACATTGAGTTTGAGGAAACTCCCCCAACCGATGATGAAGGTTGGGTGGAGGATCTTCCTGCCTCTTGATGTGCTTCTCTCTCTTTGGCCGTTTTTCTTTCTCTTTCTTCTGCATGGCCCTGAATATTCTCTCTTGGAACTGTCAGAGTTACTCGCATAATGTCACAGACATCAAGGATCTTGTCGAATACCACCAACCGGCCATATTTTGTCTGCAAGAAACATTTCTGTCCCCTGCTGATAGACCGAGGTTGAAAGGTTTTGACATATACCGCAAGGACTGCTTGTCAGGTGACCGTCGTTGTGGAGGAGTGGCATTGCTAATCGCTAATGATTATGCATCAAGCCAGCTCAATATCAACACATCCCTGCAAGCAGTAGCTGCGCGCGTTCACCTTCACTCGCTGTTTACAATCTGTTCTGTATATATTCCACCTTCTTACGATTTGAGAGGCGAGGAATTGCAAAAACTTGTAGATCAACTTCCTCCCCCATTTATCCTCTTGGGGGATTTTAATGGCCATAATCCTCTCTGGGGGAGTCCAGACTCCAACAGTAGAGGTTTAACAATAGAAAATTTTATTGAAGACAATGATCTTTGCATCCTTAATAACGGTGAAAACACTTATTTTCATCTTTCTACCCAATCTTACCATGCCATCGATCTCGTAATATGCTCACCTTCTTTTCTGCCACGTTGGGATTTTCAGGTGGAGGGTGGTCTCTACTCCAGTGGCCACTTTCCGATCAGGATAACCTCTACTGGACGCTGCGGCCCTCAGCAGCATCAGCAAGCTCGACTTCGCATTGATCGAGCTGATTGGGCAGCATTTACCCAGTTGGCAGAAATTAAATCAGAAGACGTAACTGATATTGATATCGATGTAGCGGTAAAGCGAGTAACCGACATTATCCTAAACGCAGCTAACGCTTCCATACCAAAAACCACTAAAGGCAGGATCAAGTTTCCTAAGCCTTGGTGGAACCTCTATTGTCAGGAGGCTCATAAGAAGCAAAAAAAGGCATGGAATACGTTTCGTCGTTATCCAACCACACAAAATCTCGTGGCACTTAAACGAGCTCGTGCTGAAGCTCGAAGGATTCGACGGAAGAGCCAGCGGGACTCGTGGCAGACCTATGTCAGCACAATCACGACGTCCACCCCATCAAAGACCGTATGGGGTAAAATAAAAAAAATCGTTGGCAACTATAATATATCTTGTGCACCCATTCTGAAGAATAACGGTCGTATTTTATCCGATCACAAAGAGGTGGCTGACTGCATGGGGACTTATTTGGCAGAAGTCTCCAGTGCAAATAACTATTGCTCAAAATTTTTAACCATCAAATCACGCAAAGAACAAAAAGTTCTAGATTTTAATTCAAACATTTTTAATCAATACAACACAAAATTCACCCTTCAAGAACTGAATGCTGCCTTACAAAAATCAAAAAACACATCCCCAGGTCCAGATGAAATTCACAATAGTATGTTAAAACATCTAAGCAGGTCCTCTTTAGAACATATTCTGCATCTTTTCAATAGAATTTATTCGGAACACAGATTCCCAAAATCCTGGTGTCAAGCAACAGTAATTCCTATCCTTAAGCCCAATAAACCATCTGAAAAACCTGAGAGCTATAGACCTATAGCTCTCACTAGCTGCCTATGTAAAATAATGGAACGGATGGTCAACTCCAGGCTGATATACATTTTGGAGTCGCATCATCTGCTATCTCCATATCAAAGTGGATTCAGGCGTGGTAGATGCACAATAGACAACCTATTGCTTCTCGAAACATCAATAAGAGAAGCATTTCTCAAACGAAAACATCTCGTGAGCGTATTTTTTGACATTGAAAAAGCATATGACCGTACTTGGAGATATGGGATCCTTAAAACCCTGCACGAGTATGGGTTACGAGGTAATCTACCCATCTTTCTCTCTAATTTTCTTAGAGATCGAACTTTTCGCGTACGTGTCAAGTCTGTCTTGTCAGATGCCTTCATTCAAGAAGAAGGAGTTCCCCAGGGAAGTGTACTAAGCGTAACTCTTTTTATAATAGCAATCAACAACTTAATCGAACAACTGCCTCCCGCTGTCAAGGGTACCATGTTCGTTGATGACTTTCAAATTTCTTTCTCTTCATCGAGCATGAGTATCATTGAAAGACAACTTCAAATGGCTATCAACAAAGTAACACAATGGGCGGAGGAAAATGGCTTTACTTTCTCTGTTCAAAAAACTTTCTGTATCCACTTCTGCCGTAAAAGAGGTCTTCATCCTGATCCAACACTTCTCCTTAACAATCAACCAATAGCTGTAAAAGATGAAGGAAAATTCCTCGGTCTTACACTTGATAACAAACTCAAATTTATACCGCATATACAAGAGTTAAAAAAGAAATGTTTACTAAAATTAAATATCCTTAAAGTCTTATCGAACACTTCCTGGGGTGCTGATACAGAGTCTCTCTTAAGAATCTACAGGGCTCTAATACGCTCAAAACTTGATTATGGATGCCAAATTTATGGCTCCACGGCAAAAAGCTATCTGAAAGTTCTAGATCCAATCCACAATCAGGCACTGCGCATCTGCACAGGAGCTTTCCGAACCTCACCTATTAACAGTCTTTATATTCTTGCTCACGAACAATCTTTAAACAATAGACGCCTCAAACTTTCATTGAACTTCTATTTCAAAATAAAACCTTATACTGATCACCTTTTACACCTTCATATTTTTAATCCATCTAATGTTATCTTATTTCTTCACCGTCCTTCTGCAACCCCAACATTCGGGATCCGAATGCGCCGGGTGCTTTCAGATTTGCAACTGTCGGATTTTAATACTCTCAATACAATAAAACTGATTGAACCATGGTGTGAAGCAGTTCCATCTACCATCAATGACCTCGCTAAATTCTCTAAAGAGACTACCTCCAATACAGCCTACCAACAAATATTTTATGATACAAAATGCAAATACTCTGATTATCATGACATTTTCACTGACGGATCAAAAGCAAACGATCACGTCGGCTTTGCTGCAATAATAAATGGTCAAGTTACCGCTGAACAATCACACCCATCTTGCTCTGTTTTTACAGCAGAAATAAAAGCCATATTGATATCTCTACAATCAATAACCCATTCCGCTCACAAAAAGTGGGTGATATACACTGACTCAAAGAGTTCAGTGGAAGCAATCACCCACTGCAACAATAACAGCCATCCCATAGTCATTCAGTCTTATCATTTATACCAAAGTCTTACACAAAATAATTTTCATGTACTCTTTTGCTGGATCCCTGGTCACGTAGGCATTGCCGGCAATGAAGCCGCTGATTCAGCTGCCAAAGACGCAAATATCCTAGTTGATGACAGTGTCCCTTTAGTTGACATTAAAAACGCAATATCTGAATGTCTTAACACGCATTGGCAACGGACCTGGAATCTCGAAACACAAAACAAATTACATTCGATCCAGCCATCGACTAAAGGTTTCAAATCATTACAACTTTCCAGGAGAGAACAAGTTTCGTTAACTCGTCTTCGCATCGGCCATACCAGGTTCACCCATAAATACCTCTTATGCCGTGAACCAGCTCCGATTTGTATTAGATGTAAAGTCAACCAGACAGTGTTGCATATCTTATGCAACTGCCCAAATTTTAACCAAATACGTTTTAAATATTTTAATAATTTTAATCCATCTCTGAAAGAGTTGCTGGGGGACCCACCCCATCCCAATATATACTCCTTCCTCCGGGAGATTGGCTTCTCCTTTTTAATTTAGTGGTCGTGTCGTCAAAATGTAATTTTATCCGTTTTTCTTGTTACTGAAGGTTCTTTGACAACCTATTGTTTCAAACCCTTTAATAAATTTTTTAATGTTTACAGGTTTTTTATCACTTGTTTTAAACTACTGTTGTCTATACCTTTCTCTCCAAAACATTTTTACTTTTATCATACCCTGATTTTTTATTTATGTATAAATTTTAAACTAAAAAATCGTTTGGCGCAGTATAGCCCTCAAGGGCTCTTGCGCCATTAAAAATAAGTAAACCAACCAACCAACCAAGAAGAAGGAGTACCCCAGGGAAGTGTACTAAGCGTGACTCTATTCATTATAGCAATCAATAGCTTGATTGACCAATTGCCTCCCGCTGTAAAAGGTACCATGTTCGTGGATGATCTTCAAATTTCTTTCTCATCAACCAGCATGAGTATTGTTGAAAGACAACTTCAAATTGCAATCAATAAAGTAACCCAATGGGCGGAAGAAGATGGCTTCACTTTCTCAGCTCAAGAAACATTCTGTATCCACTTCTGCCGTAAAAGAGGTCTTCACCCTGATCCAAATCTTCTCCTCAATAATCAACCAATAGCTGTAAAAGATCAAGGAAAATTCCTTGGTCTCACACTTGATAATAAACTAAAATTTATACCGCATATACAAAAGTTAAAAAAGAAATGTTCATTAAAAATAAATATCCTTAAAGTCTTAGCGAACACTTCTTGGGGTGCTGATACTGAGTCTCTGTTAAGAATATTACAGGGCTCTTATACGCTGAAAACTTGATTATGGATGCCAAATTTATGGCTCCGCTGCAAAAACCTATCTGAAAAGTCTGGATCCAGTACATAATCAGGCACTGCGCATCTGTACAGGAGCATTTCGAACTTCGCCTATCAACAGTCTTCATATCCTTGCACAAAAAACAATCTCTAAATAATAGACGCCTCACACTTCCTTTAAATTTTTACTTCAAAATAAAACCCTGCACCAATCACCCACTACATCTCCATATTTTTAATCCATCTAATGTTGCTTCATTTCTACACCGGCCTTCGATGACCCCAACATTTGGGATCCGAATGCGTCGGGTACTCTCAGACCTGCAGCTATCAGATTTCAAAACCGTCAACACAATAAAACTAATTGAGCCATGGTGCGAAGTCATACCTTCTATAATCAATGATTTCTCAAAATTCCCAAAACAAACTACCGCTAATACAGTTTATCAACAAGTCTTTCATGAGATCAAAAGCAAGTATTCTGGTTATAAACATATTTTCACTGACTGATCAAAAGCAAACGATCACGTCGGCTTTTCCACAATAATTAATGATCAAGTTACGGCAGAAAAATTAAACACATCTTGCTCGGTATTTACTGCAGAAATAAAAGCTATATTTTCATCTCTAGAATCAATAGCCCAATCCGTTTATAGAAAGTGGGTGATATTCAC